>NW_022196906.1:88572533-88586969 GCF_008632895.1 Mastomys coucha | reverse complement strand
AGAGAGAGAGAGAGAGAGAGAGAGAGAGAGAGAGGGAAAAATCAACAAACCTTAACACATGTACTTACCTATCTGCTATGGGATTCAAAAATCACTTCAATAAGGTATAGAGCCTTAGTGGGTGCCTTGATGACACAAGTGACGGTTTTTCAAATAGAGAGAAAGACTATATGATTCACAGACAGATTAGCTACCTGGGAGCCCTTCTTCTCTCATCAGGAATCAGTGGTCCTCTGAATCTCTAGACTTTGAAATAGATTCCTGGTAGAGCCTTCTGGAGGCTGGGAGGCAGAGTAAGAAGTCTTTTACTACAGAAGTTGGTTAATGCATGAAACATTAGCTGACCAGTGTTTGAACTGTCTCAATATATCAGAGTTAATACCACAGAATTTTGAATCACTAAATGGCCCTATGGGTGTTCAGAGCAAGGCGTTTGTAAACTCAACTGCTTCTTGCTCATTTGCACATATAACTTATTTGAATCAATTCTATCGGTTTCTCTTGAGCTCTGTCTATAGAACCCGAGGCAGATATTACAAGGGATTTGTGCTGGCACATAGAGACTAATTTTTTGAAATTGGTTTGCTTATGGTAATAGCTTTCTATGATTTTGTCTACTCCATGTTCCAAGCTGACAAGCAATTAGTAAGTAAATTCAGGCAGGAAATAGGGTAGAATCATGTGGTCTATTTGCTTGCCACAGTAGATATGTACGGGTTAATTTGGTTAAAAATATCAATAAAATATTGGTTAACTGTGGACATCTTGAAAGCCCTAAGTGTACATGAAAGTTCTAGAACAGAGTGGCTAAACTGTCTGTGTCCCTGTATCCTTCTAAGACCGTATTCCTAGAACACAGGGAACAGTGGTATTCTGGGTTATAATCTCACATTACTGAGTATGCCGGGGCCTCACATGCTTTTGTAAGTTATACTGTCTCAAAAGTTAAGTGAGTCTGGTCATTTCAAGATCCTGTCACTTTCTCATACTCTGTAAAACGCTGAAAACCATCTCTGGTTTACATGGGTACTTGTGGGGGAAGAGGAACACTAAATTTTTTCATATACAAACTGGTACTTTGAGTTTTAACATTGTTGTTGATGTAGCGATCCAGGATTTATGCCTGCATATGGACTACCACATCGGCATCTATGATGGTGAAGGGAAGCAGGCAAGCAAACAAGCAAGCAAGCAAAAAGCAAACAAACAAAAACCAAACAAGCAAACTTCCCCTCTGTGTGTCTCCATGGTGTCAGTTCCTGGGCAGAAGGGTTGACTTTTCAAGTATCCTTAAAAAAAAAAAAAATACTCAAGTCTAAGTGGATCAAGTACCTCAACATAAAGCCAGATATGCTAGATCTCATAGGAGAGAAAGTAGGAAATACTCTTGAATGCATTGGTATAGGAGACAATTGCCTGAACAGAACACAATGGCTCAGGCTCTAAGACCAACCATTGATAAATGGGACCTCATGAAACTGCAAAGCATCTATGAGACAAAGGACACTGTCAATAGGACAAAACAGCAGCCTACAGATTAGGAAAGGATCTTTACCAACCCTACATCTGACAGAGGCTAATATCCAAAATTTACAAAGAACTCCAGAAGTTAGACACCAACAACCCAAATAACCCAATTCAAAAATAGGGTGCTATACCACTCCTGGGCATATATCCAAAAGATGCTCCAACAGCCCACAAAGACACTTCCTCAACTATGTTCACAGCAGCTTCATTTATAATGTTCAGAAACTGAAAACAATGTAGATGTCCCTCAACTGAATAATGGATAAAGAAAATGTGGTACATTTACAGAACAGAATACTATTAGGCTATTAAAAACTAAGGCATCATGGATTTTGCAAGCAAATGGATGGAACTTGAGTATATAATCCTGAGTGAGGTAACCCAGTCCCAAAAGGACATGCATGATATGTACTCACTTACACATGGATATTAGCCATAAAATATAGGTACCATGCTATACTCCACAGACCCAAAGAAGATAAACAAGAAGGAAGGCCCAATTGAGGAAGCTTAGAAGTGGGAATAAAATAGCCATAAGAGGCAGATGGAAGAGATGGGAGATGGGGAGAGAAATGGGAGGGGAGGTTCAAGATGAGCTGTGGAGAAGGATAGGAGAGATGGCTAGATGGCCATGAAAATGAATGGAAATCTGAAACTGACAGCCTGAGGAGGTAGAGGCCATCTGCAGGATGAGAAAGACTTGGGATAAAAGAGGTGCCCAAGAATCAATGGAGGTGACCTTATATTTGACTTACTACATTGGGGATATGGAACCTGAAGAGGCCACCTTCTATAGTGAGGCAGGAACCCCCGTGGAGCGATAGAGACACTAACTTACCCACAAAACTTTCAACCCCAAATTTATCCTGTCTACCAGAAATGTAGGTGCTGGGGATGGAGCAGAGACTGAGAGGGGAATGGCCAAGCATAACTGGCCTAACGTAAGACCTATCCTATGGGCAAACGCCAGTCCCTAACACTATTAATGATACTCTGTTATGCTAACAGACAGGAGCAAGTTGTCCTCTGAGAGGCTCCACCTAGAAGCTTACTCAGACAGATGCAGACACCCACAGCCAGAGGACGGAGCTTGGGGACTCTTATAGAAGAATAGGAGGAAAGATTGTGGGGCTGGAAGGGAATAGAATCTCCACAGGAAGACCAACAGAGTTCACTAACCTGGACCCTTAGGGATCTCAGAGTCTGAACCACCAACCAATGAACATATACGGGCTGGACCTAGACCTCCTGGCACATATGTAGCAGATGTGAGGCTTGGTCTTCATGTGGGTTCTGAACAACTGGAATGGGGCTATCCCAAAAGCTGTTGCCTGTTCATGGGATATGTTCTAGTAGCTGGGCTGCCGTATCTGGCATCAGAGGTAAAGGAAGCAACTAGTCTTGAAGGTATTTGAAATGCGAGGGTGGGGGGATACCCAGTGGCACTGCACCCACTCAGAGGAGAAGGGGAGGGGGAGAAGGATTGTGGGTGGGTGTGATTGGGAGGGGGACAGTGAGCAGGGTGTAAAGTGAATATGTGAGAAAAAAATCAAATTAAATTTTAAGATAAACCAACAACATTAGCAACAACAAAACAAACCTTATTTTTGTTTATGTGTATGTGTGTGTACTTGATTATCTATATGTGCTCTACATTTGTACAGTGCCTATAGAGGCCAGAAAAGGGTACCAGATCCTCTGGAACTCAAGTTATAGTCAGTTTTGAGGTGCCCAATACTCCCTTGTAGGAACAGCAAGTGCTTTTAACAGCTGAGCTGTCTCTGCAGCCTTGAGGCAGTTGTATAGTTTGGTTTTCTACATTCAGTACCTAGGCTAGGGACATTTTTTTTTTCTATCTGGCAATCCAGGAAGCTGTGGGTTAGAACCAGTTAATCACAAAAGGTGGAGTCTACTTTAAAGCCTGAATTCCTTGTACATAGACAAAATGGTAGTTGCTATTTATGAAATACTGTGGTGTGCCAAGTATCAAAATCTAATTTGCTGCTTAAAAAAACGCAAGAGCAAGTCATTCTTACTATAAATGTGTCTTGGAGCTAAGTGAAGAAGAAGAATATTTTGACTTCCTACCAGGAGAAACAAATGTAAGGGGCTGGTCACTGTTCTGGGCTGGTTCAGCTACCCTGTATTCACCAAGTCATACAACCCTTTCACAGTGGGTGAGAGCGTGAGGAGCTAATGGGATCTGTGATCCATGTGGGTCTGGGATGCTTGCCTGCTCTGCCACAACAGTGCTGTGCATGCTCATCCATTATCAAGATGACTTTTCCTGTGATGGCTTAACACGGTGGGTAAAACATTTTTGTGGTTCGTTTCCTGCCTAAGCTGATTAACCCTGTCCCACTTAAAGACCTCAGAAGACCTATAGTCATCACCACTCACTAATGCCTGCCCCGGGGCCACAGTGCTTACCACCTGAGAGAGATGGGGCTTCGACATTCATATCCTCTAATGGAGAAAAAGTTCTATCTCTGTGCTCCATTAGTTGGCTAGTGGCCTACTGCTGAACTAATTAATTACCTAAGATAGGCTGAGGGCAGGGAGGAGAGAGAGCACAGAAGAAGGGGTAGGCCTGGATTTTAGGCAGGAAGGCTGCAAAACGTTAGGTTGGGTAGGGGATACCTACTCAGAGGGTGATACTGTTGGGCTTTCTTTCTTCTCTAGGAGTATAAGAGAAAGGAACGGCAAACCCCTGTCACAAGTCCTTACACTTCAGAGTTTTAGATAAGGCTGAACACACAGTTAAAGAAGTTATCTTCCTAAGTATAATGAGCTTAGCTTTATTTTTGATTCAAATAACCTCAGGGTTTTTTTAATAAGAAAGCAAACACATTCCCCCAGCATAAAGCAAACAAAGATTTGGAAAATATTTTCAAAACCTCATGTTATTTTTGAGGGCTTGTTACCAAGATTACTGTTACCCATGTTCAGGCTAGATAATAGTAGGTTTTATTTGTGAATCTCTTGCTTTGAAAGTATTGCTGCTAATCTTCCACCATTGGAAATGGGCAAGGGTGGTAAGAGAGGGCAATTCTGTAATACAGAGCTTCTAGAAATAAAGCAAGGTAGAATGGATAATTCTTAAGTGACAATATCTATTAAACATAGCGTTTAAGTTGGGTGGACAATGTTGTACACTGTTCATTTGTTTTCCTATTATCTAGCAAGTATGTGTAGAAGGCTACTCAGTTTCTTCAAGCAGTGCTCTGGAGACAAGTTACAAAGATAAGCATCATGGAGTTACAAATTTCCCAACATAGAGGGGATACAGGTCATCAGACAGACAACCATGGTAGAATAGGTGATACTGGAGGCCATAGAAAGAGGCAAGAAGAATATCAACCCAGACTCAAGGTGTTACAAAGCCTTCTAACAAGAAAAGTCCAAGTTGAGGTCTGAAGAATCTTTAGAATTACTCAGAAGTAAAGGTGGGCTAGGAGAAAGATATTGGCATGAATAAACTGGAAGACATTCAGTAACTAAATAAACAATGCTGTGCTGATCAGATGACAAACAGGGGTACCTAGGATGGGCTATCGGAAATGTCCAATCTTTCGGCATGACATTATCATCTAAACATTTGTTACGATGCACCCACAGCTATTCTGGAATGCATGTGGCCTAGGATCACACTGGTTAGACAGCCCTGCAAAGATAACACAATGACATGGGCGGAATAAATCAAAGAGATAGTCTCAGAAGAGAAACCATGAATTGTAGTGACTTTGGGGAACATTCTTCCCAAATCTAAACATCCATTTGAATTACTTGAAGTCTCTGTCAGAATTAGATTAAGCTCAGTATCACAAAGAGCTCTCAGGGAATGGCGAGTTTCTCAGTTGACAAAGTTTCAATACTTTGGGTATTGGTATGGTTTAGATATGACATGGTCCCTAGAAGGTACATCTATTGAAAGTTGGTTTTTAGCTGGTGGATCCAGTCATTAAGAAGTGCCAGAACCAAAGGGCTCTGGCTGTACATGGATGGATTCATAATTTGATGGCATTATTGGGAGGTGGTGGGAGGTGAGGCCCAGTTAGTAGAAGAGATATGGTTTTGAAGGGTGTTTTGTCCTTGTCATTTCCTCATCTCTTTTGTGTTTCTATCTGCCCTGAAATAAGAGGGCCCATTTTATGTTCCCACCATGACGTTCTGCTTTACCATGGTGTAGAAGCCACAGTGGAAATTGACCATTGACAGAAGCTCTGGAAACTGAACAAGTAAGTCCTTGTTCTCTATTCTAGTATCACTTTTCTTGCTGTGGTTACACAAAAAGAGAACCTTATGGGAAAAGGGGTTTAATTCAACTCATAATCCCATGCTACAGTATACAGGGAAGTCACAGCCTCAAGAGACTGAGATAGCTGATCATATTACATCCATAGTCAAAAGTAGAAAGAAATGAAGACATTCATGCTTGCTTGCTTGCCTGTGGTCATTCCAATTCCTCCAATCTTAATATAGTTCAGCACCCCCAACCTAGGGGATGGTGCTACCCACAGTGGGCTGTGTCTTCACACATAAATTAAAGATAACTTCCAGAGACAGGCCCACAAGTAAACAGTCCCTAATTGAGACCCTCTTCCCAGGTGCCTCTAGGTTATGTCAAGTTGAGAAATATTCAGGTCACAGCGATAGAATACTAGCACAGGTATTCAGGATTAAGAGAGCATGAAAGTGTCCTTTTTAGAGAGTGATGACTTGGATGCTCTAAGTCATCTTAACAGAGTTTCATTGGTCTATGAAAGATTACAGAGACTTCTGTTTCTGTTTCTTGACACTGCTGACCCCATAACCTTCTTCATGCTTCCCCTTCAGTTTTATTCCTTCTGCTATGGTTTGAATAGGAAATGTTTCCTACAGGTAGCTCATGGTTTGAACACAGCTTGTCCTCAGCTGCTTATGATACTTTGGGAGGCTATGGACGTTTTAGGAAAAAAGACCTAGCTTTAAAATGTAGGTCTCTGAAGATTTTGTCCATAGGGACAAATCTTTGGTTCCTTTTGTGGGTACTGTCTGAGTCTAGTCAACCAAGGAAGTGAAGACTAGCCCCTGCTATAGCCTCCTGCCACTACAATGCTCTCCAGAAATGTGTGGCACCAAGTGACCAGAGACCCTGAGACCATGTGCTAACAGTTAGTTGATTCTCTAAGGTATTGTGTCTGCTTGGCTGGTTTCTTCTAGATATGGATACTTCTGTGCTAGAGTCTCAAATGTTCAGATAACAGACAATTATTGTTTCACAAAATGACACAGGGAAAGATGGCCTCCAGCTCTGCATCGGTAGTTCCATTGACCCTAAGCTGAAGAACACAGTACTCCACTGGATATTAACAGGAGTGGTGGCCTTTATACAGCCAAGGGGGAAGCAATAAATGGTGATGAAAAAACGAGTTTTAAGCTTTGCTTCCACATCTTTCTCTCCTTCCTTCGATGCTGGCAGTGCTGTGAATGTTAATATGTACCAGTGGTCGATGGAATGGATGGCGAACACAGCCAGCAAAGCCTAGCAAACTTGGCATTGTTAGTTTTGTGATTGTGTGATGAGCTCAGGGATGAATCTTGACATGAATCTGTAATATGGTCACATTCACCTGGTTAAATCTCATCTAGGGTTTTGTGAGAGGCTGCATCATGGACTCCATCTCTTCTTCCAAGTGAACCAATAGGAGATGAACTCAAGAAAGGGTACTCTTTGACACACCCTCTGGCTTCTACAACCATACTTCCCTAGCCTTCCTCCCAACCAGATTAAGTAGAGCTTCTCTGCATGGAAACTCGTCAGTCTGGGAGTTCACAGTTCCCAAGTCAGTGGTTTCAAGAAAGCTGCCAGGGCTCAATTAGGCTTGGCATTTTCCCTCCTTCTATCAGCTCCTGGCTCTTATTTAGTTTTAAATTAAATAAAAATTGCAGCACATGGATTTAAATTAAAACAAGAAGACTGATCTTTGTAATATGTACCACATCAATAGGGAAGCTAATTTGTGTGAAACACATCTCCTCCTTTAATTTAAACCACAGAGTGCAGCCTCTTTGGTTTCAAGGGAGCTGGGAGCTGGGGCAGGGTTGTTCAATGGGGTATTACTAGGATTGTACTTAGAATCAGAAGGAGTGGCTTCAAAGGAGCTTAGCATTTTGATTAAACTTTTTGTGCTGCATGTCACAGGATACACTAGAGAAGTTACAGCCCCCTGGACTTGAATTTAAAGAAAGTCTTAAATATGTCTCAGGATGAACCTCCTTGATTGACTCTTTAACAGCATTTGTCATCATTAATGACTCCTGAAGATAGAGAAGTCAAACAGAGGGGTCCAGATCCTTACCCACCGATCACAGTCCATCTCCCACTTTACTGTTCCAAGGCTTTGTGTATACACACTACTCATCCACATTGAAGTAATTGTCTAAGAGCTTATTAGTTGAGGAATTCAGTCCGCAGTCTTCCTGTTGTTTTGATGGTTCAGTTGTTCTGGAGGCAAGGGATGGAGGCAGAGGTGTGTGTGCGGTGCAGTCTGTGGATCATCTGGACCATCCGTGAACAATGAGTGCTTCCCTTAAAAACATTACCAGGCCATCTACATGCTTAGTCTGTCCATTGCATGTTTGCATGGTGTCTGTGGAGAATAGGAGAAGCCTTCAGATCACTTGATTCTGGGATTAGGAGCAGTTGTAAGTCAGCCTGGGGTTCTGGGAACTGGACCCAAGTCCTCTGAAAAAAGCATCCAGAGCTCTTAAGCCCTGGGCCACCTCTCTAGCCCCATATCTCTTGGTTCATCCACATCTGGAGGTGGGTCTGGCAAGGTTTTATGGAGCCTAAAGCCTGTACGTGGCTCTCTTCAATAATAATGAGTGTAAACTATGTGAGTATAATTACACACATCAGGACTCTCTGTTAGGGCTTTTCCCAGGACCTGAACTGTGATACCCCAGGGAGAAAGTAAAGCTTAAGTCCAAAAAGTTCGCAAAGAATTCACTTCTGCTTTAAATGTTTTTTCTCCCCCTTCCTGTCTAATGCCAAAAGGTGTGCAGAGGGTGAGGGAGGATAAACAGGAGATTTATCAAATGGTAGGCACCATTGACTGAGACAGAAAGCTGAGGTTTCTATTTGATTGACATTTGAGTCTGACGTGTATAGGCTTACAGAACTAAGTCAGGGAAAATGTCTCTCTCAAAGGCATCTTTGTCTTTGTTTACCTGAATACCCACCTTAGAGCATACACTGACTGACAAATATGTGCTAAGGGAATATCTGGATGACCAAATGTAAAGATGATGTTATGACTCCAGGCAGGGAAGCAGGTAGGCCGACTTCAGATCTCCACTCCCTCTCGTCTCTCCTCCAAAGCTAATTCCCCATTCTCACCCTGCTCTGTGGCAGACCACTCGCTGTGGCCTCTCCTTCCCCTCTTCCTCCATCTCCAACTGGTCACACAGATCCCCTCCAACCTTCTCTGCAACTCATCCCACTACCCCAGCCCCAGAGACCAGCAGACATTTCTTTAGGACCTGCAAGCCACACTAGCCAGGGAAGCTGGTAGGCTACCTGTGGACCTTTGTCTCTTCTTTACTCAAAGTCCAAGCTCCTGGACTCATCCCCAAGTTTGTAGCAGATCACCTGCTGTGCCTTCTCCCCCTCTTTTCTGGCCATATCTTCCCCCATCCTACCATTATCCTAACCCACAATTCCAGCAGACATTCCCAGGGAACCTGATAGCCATGCCTGCCAGAGAAGAAAGTAGGCCAGTGAAGTAGGTAGACAAGCTTCAGGTCTTCACTCTCTCTTCTCTCCTCCAAATCCAACCCTCCAGTCTCATCCTTAGCTCTGTAACAGACAGACTACCTACTGTTGTGGTAAGATGTGAAAGTTGAGTGAGTTATATTTTCTTTAGAGAAATGTCACTTTGTGTGTGGTGCTCATCAGTAGAGACATTGTGAAGCCTCAGCCTGGAGGTGGGTCCCACACATGTATTCAGCATTTTGTGAACTAGACAGAAGAGACATGCCACACATGCTGGGGTTGATTTGCTTTAGGAAAAGCATAGTTTTTAACTTATGTTCTTGAGGGTAAATCTCAGGTAGCATCACATAGACAAGAGAGATTCTAAATTCAAAGTTGAGAGGGCTGGGTCAATGCAGAATGACTCCTCTAATTGGTTGTGAGATTGTAAGCAGGATGCTCAACGTCTCCCTGTCTCTCTACATGTTCCAACAGGGAGATTCTGAGAAGATGCAGGGGAGGAAGAATGGACATGTGTTCCTTCACCTGAATGGCAATTATACTGGTGGGATGTGTCTGATGTAACTGCTGCTGGATCTTTAGAGTTGGAAGGTTTAGGACATCCAGGACAAGCTTCAGACCATAAATTGTATTTAAGTCTCAGTCTGATCTTTTTTTTTTTCCTCTTGGTACACATATTCATTAGTTTCTGTCAATCTAACACAAACCAGGGTCACACGGGAAAAGGGAACCTCAGTTGAGAAAATGCTTCCACTTTATTAAACAGAAGACACATCCTCTTTTGTGCATTTTTATACTGAATGAATGAAGCAGGATATTGTGTATGGTGCCACTCCAGGGCAACTGGTCTTGGGCTATACAAGGAGAGTAGGCTGAGCTAGCAATGAAGAACAAATCACCAAGCAGCATTCTTCCATGGTCTTTGTATCAGTTCTTGCCTCTAGGCCTTGGATTCTTGTCTTGGCCTCCCCTAAGGATGGACTGGGACTGTTTGTTGTAAACCAAACAAACCCTTTCCTTCCTAGGTTGCTTTTGGTCATTGTTTCTATCACAGTAACGAGAACATGTTAGAGCAGCATAGAAACAGCTGCCCATCAAAGGGCAGAGAGAGACATGTGAGATTCTGAAGCTGCTTAGAAAGAGCTGGAAGGAACCAGTAGGCAAGTGCCATGGACTTGCGCTCTGATAACCGGTCGCTGGTCCTGATCACGGAGTACAAACAAAGAGGCCAGCAGCCTTTGTTGCTGCACCTCGGCTCAGTGTGGTAAGCCCCTGGCCTTTTGGATGAAATGAGTTCCTGGAGATTTCATTTTTCTCTTTTTCTAATTTGGAAGCCAATGATTAGAGCACTGAAAAAATAAACCTGCACATTGAATAGAAATTAGAAAGTGGTTGTACAAGCTCAGATGAATCCACAAGTTTAGAAGGGCCTGAGATGCTTATAGCTCAGGTTGGTCCTTTACATAAGGACAGTCTACTGAAATTAAAATATAAATTTAAATTTAATTAAACAAACAAATCTAAATAACAATAACAAAAGAAAGCAAACCCAGGACAGGAGGTATCTCAGTTTGAGTTTCCATTGATGTGAACAGACACCATGACCAAGGTAATTCTTATATTAGACAACATTTAATTGGGGCTGGCTTACAGTGTCAGAGGTTCAGTCGATTATCATCATGGCAGGAAGCATGACAGCATCCTGGTAGACATGGTGCTGGAGGGGAGCTGAGAGTTCTGGATCTGGCTCCAACTGCATCCAGGAGAGGACTGTTTTCTGGGCAGCTAGGAGGAGGGTCTCAAAGCCCATCCCCACAGTGACACACTTTTTACAACAAAGTCACACCTACCCCAACCAACTCCACACCTTCTAATAGTGCCACTCTTGGGGGCAAGCATATTCAAAGACCATAAGGGGCATACATGCTTTCTGAAGTTGCCATAATATCAGATTAAAATGTTTCATTTCCAACCATAATAAAAAGAAGCTGATTCTCACTTTTGCCACCTATTTGCAAGAAAAACCAACAGAGAAAGACCTGATAGGAGATTATATTAGCAGTGACTGAAACAGCTACCTTTAAAAGTCTCCAAAGCAAAGGAATAGATGGAAAGAGTCCAAAACTTAGTGTACGCATTAGTTACTTTACTGTTGCTGTGATAAAACACCATGACCAAGACAACGTAGGGAAGAATGTTTATTTTGGCTTAGAGTTCTAGAAGGATAAGAGTCTATCATGCTGGGGAAACATGACACCAATTGGCATACATGGAGACAGGAGCAAGAAGCTGAGGGTTCATATTTTGGAACAGAGAGATCACATTGGAAGTAGGATGAAACTATATAATCTCAAAGCACCTTCTGAGTGACATGCTTGCCCTGGCACATTGCACCACCCAAAATCTCCCCAAACAGCAGTACCAATTAGGAACAAAGTATTGAGATAGTGAGCCCCTGGAGGACATTTCTCATTCAAACCACCACAATGCATGAGCAGAATGTAAATAAGGAGATAGAAGACCCAGAGGAATCAAGAAACCTTTGGGAGATGGGTAACATACTGACTGATCTATAAATTCACTACAGGGATTCCAAGGCAGATTTGAACATGTGGAAGACCTCTGAGAGAGTAAAGGAAGCTACAGAGACTGGAAAAGGGAGGAAAAATGGAGGAAAGTACAGAGAGCCTATGATACCTGCAGGACTATTGTCAAGCAGACACATATGAGAAGAGTGAAAGGCCAAAGAGCATATTTGAAGGAATAATGTGTTTGATAAAAGATATGAATATAAGTATCTGAGAAACTGAATGAACTTCAACTAAGGTGAAACCAAACGTATAAACACTGAAAAGAGATTACATTTAGGTTTTACAATAAAAGTAACACAATAAAATAAGACAAATACATATACAATAAGGGAGGTGGTGTCTTAAATGCTGAACTCCATGACTTACCATATACAGAGTCTTGGATAGTCTTATTTTGATATTGTCTTTGATAATATTTGCTAATCTGGTCAGTAGATTGCTTGGCAGGAAATTCAGAGGCTGAAAGGATGGAGGGTTGCTTAGTGATTAAGAACACTTGCTGTTCTTCCAGAGGATCCCCAATGCAGTTGCCAGCACCCACATTGGATGACTCCTAATTGATTGTAACTCCAGGACTCAGAGATCCAACACACCTTTCTTGCCCCTTTTGGTACTTGTACACACATGACATATATTCCCATAAGCATACACGCATACAGGCAACAAATAAATTAAAGATAACATCATAAGAAGAGGTAGAAAATAATAAGAGATGCCTGAGAATGATGTAGTAGGATCTTCAAGACACATGAAATGGTGGTAGAAATGTATAGCTGTTAGTTCATTAATACAGGAAAGAATTGAACAAACTGCCCACAACCAAACTTTATGATTCAAAGAACTAGGTAAAACAAAACAAAACAAAACAAAACAAAAACAACAACAAAAAAATGAGTAAGCTACCAGATAGGAGGAAATAATAAGTCTGGAGCACAGATACATAAAATAAAGGAAAGAAATAATACAGGGAAATAAATGTAATCTTAAGTCAGTTCTTTGAAAAGGTCAACAAAATTGACAATCCTTAAACTAGATGTATTAATAAATAAAAGGAAATTCAAAATGCTAAAATCAAAAAATTAAAATGAAGACATTACCATCCATCATAGAAATGTAAAAATTGTAAGCAAGTTCTGTGTATTAATTAAATGCAATGGATAAACTATTAGAAACATAACACCCACCAAGACTGATGCTGAGCAGAAAATCTGTTAGAAGATGGAACCACTATTAAGAATCTCCCCAGAAAGAAAATTGCAAGCCCTGGTGGCTTCATGGGTGAATTAAAGCATTAAATAAAACCACCTGTCCTGCAAACTCCTCTAAAGAAACTGAGGAAGATGAAAACCCTCTTTAGCTCATTCTATAGCCACTGCTCTCAGGCCAAACCAAGGCAAAGACTCTGCTATGAAATTAGTAGACCAGTATCTCCTATGATTGCTGAAAGACAAAACTCCAGTTCAAATTCAATACCACACATTAAGATAATTGTTCACCATGCCCTAGTGAGATTCATTCTTAGAGCAGAAAGATAGCTCACGATTGCAAATAAGGGCAAACTATACCAAAAGAATGCAGAAGGACCACATGATGACTGCAATTTATATAGGAAAAGTACTTGGTCAGTTTAGTGGCCTTTTTTTTAAAGTTTTATTTTATCCACTTAGAGTTGTGTGTGTGAGTGTGTGTGTGTGTGTGTGTGTGTGTGTGTGTGTGTATGTGTGTGTGTCTGTGTGTGTGTGTATCATAGGACAATTTTCAGGAATGTCCGGAATAGAATTCTTGTCAGACTCAGTAAGAAAGCACCTTTACTCACTGAGTCATTTCGTTAGCCCCTCGTCATCATTTCATGACTATAAGATGCTCAGCAAACTAGAAATAGAAGAAAATTATTTCAACATAAGAAAAGCCATGTGTGAAAAACATGAGATCAAATATTACTCTCAGTAGTGGAGGTTCCTTCTGGGTGTTCAAAAGAAAGCGAAGGATGCTCACTCTCACCATTTCTACTCAAGACAGTACTGGGAAATCCAGTCAGAACAAATAATGAAGAAAAAGGAATAAAGTTATCCACGTGGCAAATGAAGTAAAGTAATTTCTCTTCACAGATTAGAGAAGAGTTTATATGTAGAAAATCCTATGGATTCCATACACACAAAGCTACTACAGATAACAGTTGAATTCAACAAAGTAGAAAAATGCAAAATGAATGCACAAACATCAGATGCATTTTGATAAATCAACAATAAAATTCTGAAAAGGGAAATTATAAAAGTAATTCTACCTACAAAATAGAAAAAGAAAAAATACTTAGGTGTAAAACAAGATGAGAAGATTAAAATTATAAAATGGTGAAAGAAATTAAAACTAAAATTAAATGGAAACATTTCCATGTTTATTAAATGTTCTAATATTTAATACTGTTACAATATCAATACTATCTAATTTGATGTTTATCAAAACCTCAAATGACTATTTTGTTTACAAAAATAGAAAATTCATATGGAACCTCATTGGGCCTTCTCAACCTTCCATAATGGAAATTTCTTGGGGGGGGGGGAG
>NW_022196906.1:88571190-88572462 GCF_008632895.1 Mastomys coucha | reverse complement strand
AAAAAAAAAAAAAACCTCTTTAATAATGGCTTGAATAACTTCAGTAGTGGCTGAGGAGCCTGAGGCCAGGGTCTAATTCCCAGAGCCATGTTAAAAAGATGACCTGGGGTTGGTAGTGGACATTTGCAAACTCAATGCTGGGGATAAGGAGACAAGTAGATACTGGGGCTCATTTAATGGGTGAGTTCCAGGCTAGTGAGAGATGTGGTAAAAAAAAAAAAAAGTGGTGGGATATTGCTTGAGGAATACAGCCTTGTTGTCTTACAGCCTATATGCCTGCGCGTGCGTGCATGCGTGTGCGCGCGCGCGCACACACACACACACACACACACACACTCACACGCGCGTGCGCATCCACATGCACATATACCCCTCCAATAGTGTAGTGCAAAAGACAAACATATGTGATAAAAAATTTAACCTGACAGTAAAACTTTCACATATATGGTCAAATTATTTTTGACAAAATTGCCAAGATCAGTCAAAGTGCAAGTGCAGTTTTGAACAAATGATAGCGGGACAAGTAGATAGCTAGATGCAAGAGAGTGAAGTTGTACTCCCAAATTACATATAGACAACATGTACCGATGATTAAGTGTAGCCTAAAACTGTAACATTCTTTAGAGAACACAGGCACAATCTTTGCAACATCAGGTTTGGCAATGGTTTTTATGGTGTAATACCAAAGGCGCAGAGGACACAGTAAATGGCAGCCAACTAGAATTCATGAAAACTTTTAAAACTGTTGTGTATCAAAAGACAAAGCTATTGTGTATCAAAATACAATACAAGCCTAATATAATGGAACAGGAGAAAATGCTCCCAAATTCTTTACCTTACAAGGGGTCAATATTTAGCCAACAGAACATTTGAAAAATTTTGACCAAAAGACATGCTTTAAGATGAGTAAAAAGAGGGATTGCCAGTGTGTTCCTGAAAAGATGCTCAACACATCACTAGTGAGTAAGGAAACAGAAATCAAAATAGTATGCTGCTACCTCCTACTGAGAGCACAGCTTCCAAAAGGATAAGTAAACAAGTGCTGGGGACAGCGTAGAGAGACTGGGACTTTCTATGTCTCTGGGGACTGTGAAACACTATAGCTGCTATGGAAGGCACAATGGCAGGTCCTCAGGTAATTAGCAGGGAAATTGCCATATCATTTAGAAATTCTACCTCTGGATATATATTTAAAATAGTTGGTAAGCTACAGATTCAATGCAATCCCCATCAAAATTCCAACTCAATTCTTCACAGACTTAGAAAGAGCAA
>NW_022196906.1:88564856-88569565 GCF_008632895.1 Mastomys coucha | reverse complement strand
AACTGGGAAAGGAGAAATTCGCATGTAAATAAAGAAAATATCTAAAATAAAAAAAAAAAGAAAAAAAATAGTTGGTAAGGCTTTAAAGAAATTTGTGCATCCATATTCATAGCAGGTTTATTCATAATATTTAAAAGATAGAAAAGAAACCCAAGAGTGACAGATGATTGGATAAGCAAGATATAATATTTATACACATGCATAAGGGACTATCATTCAGCCTTGAAAGGAAGGAAATCCTGCTATTCTATGACATTGACAAACCTGGAGAACACTCTGGCAATGCAGTCACAAAAAGACACAATGGCAGGGTTTCACTTAAATGAGGAAACCATAGAGTCAAAACCATGGAAGCAGAAAGTTCTGTGGTAGTTTCTTCGGGCTCGGAGGGGATCAGGAACTATTGTTTAATGCATACATTTTCCATTTTACAAGATGAAAGGAATGTGGCTATGGGTGGTGATCATGACGCAGTTTAGGAATGTATCTAATAACTGTGTACTTAAGATGATAAAGCTTATACTATGTGTATTCACAATAGGAAATTAGAAGTAAAAAATGAAACAAAATAACAACCAAGAAACAAAGGCTGTTAATCCCTGCCTGTCTTGCTCAGCTATGGGTTTCAAAGGCTTTGGGGATGCAAAATGTGACGTCTGATTTGTGGCATCAATGGGCTCACAACACAGTTACATAACATTGAAGATGTTTGAAAATGGGGGCAGCCTTCTCTGGACATCAGGGCCACATATAGTAAAGCTCCTGAAGATTGGTACTGCTAATCTTTTTGGTGATGGTGATGAGCTAACCAAGCATCCCCATGAATAAAATCAAGCATTTCAACCCCATTAGGGTTTTAGGATTCTTGCTTCCCTTTTAGAAAAGGGAGCATTTAAAACACATACCCTCCCACCCCATCCCATAGTTTAAAGAGGTGTACAGCTTCCCCTAGAAGCTGAAGGTTTTAAATAACAAACCCATTACCAGCTTTGAGATCCCTCTCCATGATGAATTGTTGTTCAAAGGGGGCTTCAGAAGCCTCACAGACAACATAGGATATTATAATTCTTGGTTTTCCACCAGATCAAGATAGTAAGACCATATTGCAGACAATATCACCCTTGGGTTATTGACAAAGAGAAGCCAAGTGGAGTTGCTCTGGGAGCCCCCTTTCTGCTGGCTATATTTCACTGTACGAGGATGTATTATACTATGAGAGAAAGTCAGCAACAGTTCTACCCAGCCGTAGGCCCTATGAACTACGATAACAAACTGGCAGGCAAGATGCCCTCACCAGGCCAACAGTGGCATGACTATCATGAAAAACCAACTACTTTGAGACTGAATTTACTGCCCACCACACAGGAAGGAACTCATACCTGATGCTGTAAACCTGTAGTCTATGGCCGCAGTAGGCCTAAGCTCTAGTGGGAAAACTAATGCTATTGTCTTGCTAAATGGACATGTATCAAACTACCTTCTAATTACTTATATTTATATCCAGACATTAGGATTGCTCTCAACCTTTGTCAGAGAAGCTTCTCTGACAGAGAACATCAGTTATTGCACAGACTCACAACTGCTTAGAGTGCCCAATAAGAACTGGCAGTGTAGTATATGATTTTAAATGGAACACCCAAGTCAATCCTTTCATGCTCAGGGAACACTGTGGAAGGGGAAACAGAAAGAACACAAGAGGCAGCAGATGGGAGAAAGGGCAGTCTTCTGGACATGACATGGCTGTTGCATACACGAATTCATCTTTGCTATAGTTACCTGCACAAGATCTGTGTAAGACTGGCTCGATCATCATTTTGTCAGGTATGGGTTCAGTAGAGCCTATGCTCTATGCTAAGGAGTTCATTAGATTCCTCAGCCTTCTCCAAATGAAAGACTATGGACTGCTAATTACTATGGTGCTAATTGGGTGTGTACCACTGATAAACTTCCATGTTCCAATAAATTTCCTTCCACTTAGGCTCATGCAAGCATCCATAATTAAACTTCTTGGGTCATTAAAAATATAAAGAAAATACATGAAAGTAGGAGGGAGACTTGTTAGAAAGAGAAAGGGTTTCAGCAGAGAGGAAGGGAGATAATGGAGAGCAATGAGAGGTAAAAATGACCAAAAATTTAGTATATGCATTATCAAAGACAGTGTTAAAAATATTATAAACAATCATTAAATTGTATATTTCTTCTCATCCCTCGTCTGAATATACTATATTTTTGGCCTCTACTAAGTCTTTTGTTTGTTTGTTTGTTTGTTGGCAGCTGTAATCATGTTGCTAAGCAAATTTAGACATTGCCAAATCTCTAAGAAACCATCCAACCAGGTGGCCATTGGTCATTTAGGTAGAGTTTGCACATGTGTCTATAATCTTGGGTTATTATTTAAATGCCTTTGTCAAGTAAAACAATGCTTGAAGTAAAATGCTAGGCTTTCTAAACAAGCTGCTGCTAAGAGATCCATGGATATTTTGGTGAGAAACCACTTTGCTCCTCCAGGTTTTAAATGATTAAGGTTACCTTTACTTTCCCATGAGAGAAGTTAATTCACTGTCAAGGATCAATGTTGCATTAAGTTCCACAGAATACTGTTGACTTGATACTTACCTTTCCTTATGATGTTTTGACCACAGCATATCTAGAAGCATTGGGAAGCCCTGCCTGAGCTCTATAAAGGGTAAGCGTTACCTTTGGATCTCCATGTGTCTGTATTTCGTAAGGCAACTCATTCCAAAGCTGGGAGCCACACCAGAGTGCTCTCTGGGACAGGACAGCACAGAGCTGAGGTATGAACAAGGCTACTATTCCCAGGACTACCATTAAAAATTTTGAATTTTGAGGCCTCACAAGTGGCAGGGTAGCTCGGACGGGATCCTTTCTACCTCCCTCTACAACTAGGAGAGACAGCAGATCTACAACCCTCTCTGCACCTTTCCCACAAGCAGAAAGCTTGTCTCCAGGGTGTGTTCTGACCCCAGGACTCAGGAGGGATAGCTGATCCACAGCCCTCTGTTCACAGGTCTTACCCTAGGAGAGCTGATCTCCCAGAAGTGCTGACACAGGCTTACAGACCCACAGGAGGAACAAGCTCCAGACAGAGACAGTAAGAACATCTAACACCAGAGATCAACAGATGGCAAAAGGCAAACGCAAGAATCTTACCAACAGACACCAAGACTATTTGGCATCATCTGAACCTAGTACTCCCACCACAGCAAGTCCTGGATACCCCAAAACACCAGAAAAGCAAGATTTGGATCTAAAATCATATCTCATGATGGTGATGGAGGAATTTAAGAAGGACATAAATAACTCCCTTAAAGAAATACAGGAGAACACAGATAAAACAGGTTTAAGCCCTTAAAGAGGAAACAGAGAAATCCCTTAACAATTACAGGAGAACACAACCAAACAGGTGAAAGAATTGAACAAAACCATCCAGGACCTAAATATGGAAGTAGAAACAATTAAGAAATTACAAAGAGAGACAACTCTGAAGAGAGAAAATCTAGGAAAAAAGTCAGGAACCATAAATGCAAGCATCACCAACAGAATACAAGAGATAGAAGAGAGAATCTCAGGTGTAGAAGATACCATAGAAAACATTGACACAACAGTCTAAGAAAACACAAAATGCAAAAAGGTCCTAACCCAAAACATCCAGAAAATTCAGGACACAATGAGAAGACCAAACCTAAGGATAATAGGTATAGAATAGAGAGAAGACTTCCAACTTAAAGAGCCAGTAAATATCTTCAACAAAATTATAGAAGAAAGCTTCCCTTACCAAAAAAAGAGATGCCCATGAACATACCAAAAGCCTACAGAACTCAAAATAGTTTGGACCAGAAAAGAAATTCCTCCCATCACATAATAATCAAAACACCAAATGCATAAAACAAAGAGAGAATTTTAAAAGCAGTGAGGGAAAAAAGGCCAGTAACATATAAAGGCAGGCCTATCAGAATTATACCAGACTTCTCCCCAGAGACTATGAAAGCCGGAAAAGAAGATCCTGGGTTGAAGTCATACAGACTCTAAGAGAACACAAATGCCAGCCTAGGCTACTATACCCAGCAAAACTCTCAATCACCATAGATGGAGAAACCAAGGTATTCCATGACAAAACCAAATTTACACAATATCTTTCTACAAATCTAGCCATTCAAAGGATAATAAATGGAACACTCCAACACAAGGAGGGAAACTATACCCTAGAAAAAGCAAGAAAGTAATCTTCCAACAAAATTAAAAGAATGAACAGAGTTCTAACAATGAAAATAACAGGAAGCAACAATTACTTTTCCTTAATATCTATTAATACCAATAGACTCAATTCCCCAATAAAAAGATGTAGGCTATCATTCTGGGTACATAAACAGGATGCAAAATTTTGTTGCATACAGGAAACCTACCTCACTGACAAAGAGAGACACTACCTCAGAATAAAAGACTAGAAAACAATTTTCCAAGAAAATGGTCCCAAGAAACAAGCTGGAATAGCCATTCTAATATCGAATAATATTATCTTTCAACCTAAAGTGATCAAAAAAATAATGAGAGACACTTCATACTCATCAAAGGTATGATCTATCAAGATGAACTCTCAATTCTGAATCTCCATGCTCCAATTACAAGGGCATCTACATTCATAAAAGAAACTTTACTAAAGCTCAAAGCACACATTACACTGCACACAA
>NW_022196906.1:88557136-88564481 GCF_008632895.1 Mastomys coucha | reverse complement strand
CAAGAAGAGTGAAATAATTCCTTGTATCCTATCAGATCACCATGGACTAAGGCTGCTCCTCAATAACACAAACAGTAGAAAGCCGACATACATGTAGACACTTAACAACACTCTACTCAATGATAACTTGGTCAAGGAAGAAATAAAGAAGGAAATTAAAGACTTTCTAGAGTTTAATGAAAATGAAACCACAACATACCTAATCTTATAGGACATAATGAAAATAGTCCTAAGAGGAAAACTCATAGCTTTAAGTTCCCCCAAAAAGAAACTGGGGAGAGCATTTACCAGCAATTTGACAGCACATCTGAAAGCTCTAGAACAAAAAGAAGCAAATTCACCCAAGAGGAGTGGAAGGCAGGAAATAGTCAAACTCAGGGCTGAAATCAAATGGAAACAAAAGAACTATACAAAGAATCAACCAAACTAGGAGCTGGTTCTTTGAGAAAATCAACAAAATAGATAAACCCTTAGCCAGACTAACTTGAGGGCACAGAGACAGTATCCTAATTAACAAGATTAGAGATGAAAAGGGAGACATAACAACAGAAACTGAGGAAATCCAAAAAAATCATGAGATCCTACTACAAAAGCTTATACTCAACAAGACTGAAAAATCTGGATGAAATGGACAATGTTCTAGACAGATACTAGGTACCAAAGTTAAATCAAGATCAGATAAACAATCTAAACAGTCCCATATCTGCTAATGGAATAGAAACAGTCATTAATAGTCTCCCAACCAAAAAAGTCCAGGACCAGATGGGTTTAGTGCAGAGTTTTATCAGACCTTCAAAGAAGACCTAATACCAATATTCCTCAAACTATTCCACAAAATAGAAACAGAAGGTACTCTACCCAATTCATTCTATGAAGCCACAATTACTCTTATACCTAAACCACACAAGACCTAACAAAGAAAGAAATGTTCAGACCAGTTTCCTTTATGAATATCCACTCTGGAATGGCGGTTCCTCCAGAAATTGAACATAGTACTACCAGAGGATCCAGCTATACCACTCCTGGGCATATACCCAAAGATGCTCCAAGATGTAATTAGGACACATGCTCTACTATGCTCATAGCAACCTTATTTATAATAGCCAGAAACTGGAAACAACCCAGATGCACCTCAACAGAGGAATGAATACAGAAAATGTGGTACATCTACACAATGGAGTACTACTCAGCTATTAAAAACAATGAATTTATGAAATTCTTAGGGAAATGGATGGATCTGGTGAATATCATCCTGAGTGAGGTAACCCAATCACAAAAGAACACACATGGTATGCATGGATATTAGCCCAGAAAGTCAGAATACCCAAAATACAATCCACAAACCACAAGAAACTCAAGAAGAAGGAAGACCAAAGTGGATACTTTGTTCTTCTTAAAAGGGGGAACAAAATGCCCATAAAAGGAGTTGTACAGACAAACTATAGAGCAGAGACTGAAGGAAGGACAATCCAGAGACTGTTCCACCTGGGAATACTTCCCATATTCAATCATCAAATCTAGACACTATTGTGGATGCCAGCAAGTGCTGGGTGACAGGAGCTTGATACAGCTGTCTCCTGAGAGGCTTTCACAGTACCCCATTAATACAGAAGTAGAGGCTCACAACCATCCATTGTACTGAGCACAGGGTCCTCAGTGAAGGAGCTAGAGAAAGGATCCAAGGAGCTGAAGGGTTTGCAGCCCCTTAGGATGAATAACAATATGGATGAACTAACTAGTACCCTTAGAGCTCCCAGGAACTAAACCTCCAACCAAAGAGTACATATGGCGGAACTAATGGTTTCAGCAGTATATGTATGGATTAGGCAGAGGATGGCCTAATTGGTCATCAATGGGAGGAGAGGCCCTTGGCCCTGTGAAGGTTCTATGCCCCAGTGTAGGGGAATGCCAGGGCCAGTAAGCAGGAGAGGGTCGGGTGGTGAGCAGGGGGAGTTGGGGGAACAGGGTTTTTTTTTCTTTTTTTTTATGATTTTCTTTTTTTCTTTTTTCTTTTCTGAAGGGAAACTGGGAAAGGAGATATCCTATGACATGTAAATAAAGAAAATATCTAATAAAAAAATTGAATTTTGGGGCTGGAGAGATGGCGCAGTGGTCAAGAGCACTGGCTGTTCTAGAGGATGTGAGTGCAATTCCCAGCATTCTGATGGCAGCTCACAGCTGTCTATAACTCCAATTCCAGGGAATCTGATATCTGCCTCTCGCCTTTGTAGAAACTAACCACACATTTGGGGTACAGATATATGTGCAGATAAAACACTCCCATATATTAAATAATAAAATAATTTTTAAAATGTGAATTTCAAAACACTTGGTTAGCATTGAGCTAAAATCTGGATTTGTAAGTGCTTTTGTTCTTAGCCCAATTACTTAAGCTGTTAGAGATCTTAAGCACAAAACAACTTATTATTAGCTTCCTATGACTGGTGAATTATAAGTAGCAAACAATAAATGTTGGTTTCTTTCACTGTTTTTGTTTTTCCCTATGTGCCCCAACTGTCTTGGTACTGTTCTGATGGAAAGTTGTTTTGTGTTATTTTGTTTTGTTTCATTTGAATGCCATGGACTGCTCCATTAATGCCGTGGACTGCTTTAAGTGTATTGTAAGTGTTTAGAGTCATAGAAAGTACACCAAGTCTCTGAATTCTGTCTCCAACTAGGAAAAGATAATTAAATAGAAAGCAACTGTAATCTCGCAGAATAGCTCAGTGGTCAGCAAACCCAATTGCCATATTTTCTTCTGGAAAAGAGCCTCCATTTATGTCTTAGAGATGAGAACACATACTACCTGGGAGAGGAGACCTGTGCTTCCATCAGACAGAGCCATAACCACGCCTGGGTACCTGCTGGTATGCAATTAACATGTTTTTCCAACTAATAACAGAGCCTACATGGATCTGATTAGCTTCTATGGTAAGTATGGGAAATTTCCGGAGCCCTGCATGGATGGTAAAGGCTCAGGGAGAAGGAGGGTGCCATTCAACGCTTTATACTGGGACATGCTACTGAGGAGATGGTAATTAAATTCCTCAATACATAAATTGCTTTGATAGGTCAGAGGAAAGTCAATGGTCAGCTGAGGCTCATTTCTTGTCAGACACTCAAGGTCACACCAGCACATTCACTTTATCTTCCTCACTCACTCCTGTCTCTCAGCACTGAGGGATGAGTACAGTGCTGGGTCAAAGGGTCAAGCAAGCTCAGGTTTTCTGCAAGTGCTCCAGGTCCCCCATGGCTTTCTGTGCTGTGTAGAGATGGCGGAGCAGCGGAATGAATGTACAATAACTCTACATACCTGAAAACATCATCATGTGCTGGAAGTTCCAGGGAATCTTCTGCTTTCTGCCCAGATTCAGGAGGAAGGAGAGGGGGTAAATGTTGCAGGCCCTGGCAACAAAGATTGCTAGCTGTTGGGACATATTGAGGAAAACGCGGCAGTCGAGGGGCTGAGTGAGCAAGCTCAGATACCATGTCCATATGCTTCTCTATGATATGACCCAGAAAACAAGGATAAGCATGAAAACTCATCTATGTCTAACTTGCTCCTCAGATTCATCATTCAATGTCAATTCCTCCCCAGAAGGACATAAAATTCTGCCTTCTTTTGAACATATGCTTGGCTGAAAGTTGGTACAGCACTGCCATCTCAATGAGTAAATTTCCTCATCACGTTCCCGTTGCTGGTGACTGACTTCTGGTTCTGCTGGAAGGCGCGAGGCAGCGACCCCCCATGCTGTGGTGTTATCCTCCCCAACAGCACTCAGGAAAGAACAGATACATTCCTAATGGTGGTTTCTATCTCACTTCCCTTTGGTTTTCATGTCTGTTCCTAGCAAGCTTGCTTACCTTTTGCATTTAGTGGATTTAATTTCGAGAGGAGCTGACTGTCAACATACATGATACAACTACTACTTCAAGAGACTTCCGTAAAAAGCTCAAGTCTCCTAAGCGAACATCTGGAAAGCTCAGCCAGAAGCCTCCCTTCTGTGCTTCATTTTGTCTTTACTCCGTCCCTGGTGGCGTGTCTGTTCTAGCTTGTCCTTGACAGGATGAAGAGATTTGGAGTGTGACAGCTTCCTTCTCTCTAGGATCTAGATTGAGATGAAATTTGGGAGTTTGGCAGAATCTAGGGGTGAGAGATTGACACCGAGTTCATGTGAACAGTGGGAACGGGGAGGCGGCAAGTTCCCCGGAAGTTTAAGAGCATCTGCCTGTGACCCTGGGAGGCATCATTTGGACAACAGCTGCAGGCTTATTTTAGGAACTATTGTAATTGTTCGGTGTCCCTTTGGCCGGATACATGCTTTCATGGGGGAATGCCTCTAACTCTAGCCCTCCAGGAGGAGCACCCTCTATATTAAAAGTGGGGTCTGTTCTCATAGCCAGGAAATGTTATGTCTGTGTGCATTGGTGTATCTGTGTATGTATGCAACTCACTGATCAGCCTAGGCTGGCCAGCAAGTCCTAGAATCTGCATGTCTCTACCTTTCCAGAACTGGGATTATAAGCATGTTTCACCATGGCCTGATTTCTTTCTTTCTTTCTTTTCTTTCTTTTTTTCCTCTCTGTAGGTTCTAGGGATCAAACTGTGGTTCTCATGCTTGTAAGGCAAATACTTCACTGGCTGAGCTAACTCCACAGTCGCCAAAGGTGTTATTTGTTGGAAATAAACTTGCACATGCATAATGCTTCTGAAGTTGAAAAGCACCGCAGTCATGTTAACATCTATGATGTCTTCAAAGTCCTACTAGGAATAAGGTTGGAACACTTTCTATTAGTTTTCTTCAAAGGATACAAAGGCTCCGAGTATAAAAAGAGCATTGAAAATGTGATTCTGGAAGGTGAACAGAGCCAGGCCCATGTAGCAGAAGATGACGTTCTCAGCCAGGAAGTTCATAAATTCAAACAGCTGAAAACAAAACAGAGACCAAAAGCCAGTGATTATCACTCAGATGTGTCTATAGCTTATTTATTACAGCTTTCATGACTGGACCATCCTCCTGCATATAAGCCACCACTTTGACCTTGAGCTGCTGCTGTCAGGTCACTGGACTTACCTGGTCCTTTGTCTAGTGACTTATACCACAGCCAGGTCAACATTGTATTATTTTCAATGGTCAGGCTTACAGATAGAGTTCAGGTGATATTAACCAGCCATATCTTTTAACAGAACAATTCCTGCTATGATGACAAAATATTCCCAATATTCCCTGTTAAGGAAATGGAAGTCAAGTGGCTTGCTCAAGCTGTACTATAGTAAATGATGTAAAGGCTGTTTAGCCTGTTGTACCTCAACCAGTAGATGCACTTGACTTCCAGAACAGAGAGAGAGAAAGAGAGAGAGAGAGAGAGAGAGAGAGAGAATATATATATATGGCAGGTTAAACTCAACTAGCCTCTTCAAGTAGGTAGGAGAGACAAACCTAGAAAACTTGGAATGAGAATGAACATCAATTATATTTTAACATTAGAGTGATTAGTTTATTTCAACCCCTAGACAATGAGACTCATTAAATTGACTGATGTAGGTATATCCATTAAATGTCTACAATTTCTAGCTAGTAAAGGGGATGATTAATCCCAGGGATGAGCTTCTGCAGCAAGAACACAATAGATACATCAAATTCAGTCGGAAGAATGGAGTAATAACATGTTACGCTGAGGGGTGCTCCCTAGAGTTATTCTTAGACCATTAACTAAACAATTTAAGTTGAACATAAAAAGCATTTTCTAACTTCCATATTAAAAGCAAAAGGAAAATGTATCCAGGGGCTATACCAAAGTCTGATCTGGCAGAGACTTTATTTTATGACCCAGGCTTTCCATTTGGAAGTTTCTGAAACTTCATTCCTGGACCTACATAAATCATGTTAGGTAAATGTCTCTCGAGGCATTGCTCCTGACTCTGTAAGAGCTCATTATTTTTTCATGTAATGTATTTACAGCCCCACAAATAATGCCCGATACCTGTTCACTGACAGTTGACAGAAAGAGAAGAAGAATCTTGTCAGAAACATTATTTAAAACCAGTAATAGAAAGAGAGGATTAAAAAAGACACTGTTCCTTCAGAATAGTATGGTCTTTCTGCAGTGGCAGCCACCATCAATTCCTGTGAGCATTCTTGCTTGCATTCTAGGGCAGCTAATGGAAACAAACACAGTCACTCAAACAACTCCTAAAACTTTAAAGTACAGGGGTAGGGAATACAGAAGGAGAACATTTTGTCAACTCTTTATGCCTTTCCTTTTCCTCAAAGCAAGATGTGGCTATCATTTTAATTGGTGTGAGATGCCCTAATAAATGATGTGCTCTGCCTAGATTAAACAATATGAGCTTATTTCCCATAATTCTGGAGATTGAGATGAACAAGACTGAAGTGGCAGCTGATCTGGTGCTGGTGAAGGTCCCTTTTCTCACCTACCCCTGCTTGTGGTGAGCTCCCATGGAAGGGTCCCCTTTTCTTGTGTCTATTCTTAGGACACGGATGAAAACCAGGAGCAACCCACCATCAGGACCGGACTGCATCCCGAAGCCTTTACCTCCAAGTAGCATCCCACTGGGTCCAACAAGTAAATTTGGAGGGTGAGGGTGGAAATATGTCCAGTCCTTAGCAGCACTCTAGTTTTTAACACTGATCAACAAATGCCAAGGTAAAGGTAAATGCCTCTCCTGCACCCACTCCAAGTGTATTTCAACTTAGAGAGGGCATTTTGTGACCACAAATGTGCTCAGCCTCTTCTGTGTGGCCTCTCTAGTTCTCTGGAGTGTATTCCATTCTCCGTATCCCCCATGGCACCTAGAGCCTCTCAAGCTTGGATGTGGAGCATAGAATTCTGGCCCATTTGGTTCAGAATGGGTATGGTACATTCGGAACCAAAGCAATTCAACAGGGCTTTTGAAGGGAGTGCCGCGAAGATGATGCCCACCTTCCCAGTGGATGAGAAGTCAGAAGGATGCTGGCAGAAGCCACCCACAGCCATCAGTGCTCACAGGGGGGAAAGCTAAGAAGCTGAACTCTTCTTGGTCATTCTATTTAAGCTCTTTTATCCAACGTCTCCCAAAGCAACAATCAAGATCCTTTCTGCTCTAAAAGGTTTGCGGTCAACTTTCTGACCCCTTTTGAGATAATAAGGAAGTTTATTATTCTTGCCTGCTACCTCTCATCTTAAAGAGAGAACAAGGCACCGAGGGACAGGTCGGTTCTTTCTGTTAGTTGAGCTGTGATAGGAGCTTCTACTGTACATTTTACTTTGGGTCTATGGCTTTAAGTGTTTGCTTGAGAGATTTTCTTCCTTTTGATAGTGCTGAGTTTTAGCTTGTTTTTTT
>NW_022196906.1:88461862-88557126 GCF_008632895.1 Mastomys coucha | reverse complement strand
TTTTTTTTTTCCACTCAGCTTATTGAAACCTAACGTGCATTATAAGCATCTGTGTACATATACACAGCACAAAATTTACACTTTCGATTTAAGTTTATTCTGGGATCTATTTCTTTGTTCCCACTATGGCCTGTTCTGTATGACTCCCACAGTCTTTTAAAGTCACATTGATCAACAATGTATTACAATATTCCATAGAGCTGGCCTTATCCCAGGCTGTGTTAGTAAGAGTTTTCTTGATTTCACATATATAAAAATAATTTTATTGATCCTTACTTACCCAAAAACTTATATGTGACAAATAAATCACATGTCAACAATTTAAAGTTTAAAAAAGGATTGCCAGCACCCACGGTCAGTCATTCCCCTTCCATTCACGCTTTCTTCCTCAGAAGAGCTACTAGAATGTATACCACTACCAATTAATTGTCCTATTCTGTGTCTCAGTTTCGTGTGAACCAAATTAGACAATATGTCCATTTTATCATCTACTACTCAATAGAGTATTTGTGAAAGTCTTCATTTTGTGTGTAATGGTTATCTTTAAATTATATTACTATTTCATAATCTACTTATTCACACATGCAAAGGTGGACGTTTGTGTTGTTTCAGATTGGAGCTATGATGAGGTTTGTTATTTCTATGTTTGCCTTTCTAAAGAATTACTGGGAGGGAGTGTCATGCGGTCTTCCAGAATGGTGGTCCCAATGCTGGCTCCAGTTGTTTTACATTTCTGTCAACACTTAAGTTTTTTTCTTTTTCTTCCTTTTATGTTTCTTGAATTCACATTTTTGCTTCTTGACATTTGAATTTAGGAATTATTTTGTTAATTTGAACAAGGTAGAATACTGATATTTTAGTTAGAATTGCACTGAATTTTTAGATTAATGTGGATAAACTTTCTAGTTTTGGAACTTGGAATCCATCTGTGAATACTCTTTATCTTTATCATTATTTTAACCTTTAATTTCTCTTTATAACTTATGTATGAATATTTTGGGCATCATTGTTTACATTTACAACTATTTGATGATTTGGTTCTGTTATAAACAGCAATACCATATATAAGTTCATTTTATTGTTGTTTATTGTAAGATTCATATATAGGTACAAAGACACACACACACACACATATATATGCTTAATTTTTAAACAGATATTTTATTTATGGTCCTATTAAGTTGATGTAATAGTTTTCATAATATATTGGTAGATTATTTTAGTTCTAAAAACTATGCTGCTTTCAAATATGAGTAAATTTGATTGCTTTCCTTTACAGTTAATGTATATTTGGTGTCCTTATATATGTTTATCTCATTTCATTACAATTGTCAAGACCTGTAATATAGTATAGAATATAAATGGCACTAAGGCTATCTTTGTCTTCTTTTTAATCTCAAAGGGACAATGTGCAATATTTCTCTATCAAGGTCAGAGCAATGTACAACAGTATAAATTTCTCCTTCAATTCTCTATATATTAGAAATAGAAACTTAGTAGTCAAGACAATAATCTATTGGTTTTCATAAGTGCTTTTCATTGCTGTGATAAAACACTTAACAACATCAACTTGAGGGGGAACTATTTTAATTTGGCTTATACTTTTTTCTCACAATCTGAAGAAAAATCAGGACAAAAGTCCAAGGCAGGAATGGATTCAGAGAGAATAGAGGAATGATGTTTATTATCATGCTTCCTTATACCACCTAGGACTACCTGTTCATAGGTGGCCCTGCCCACAGTGGGCTGGGCCTTCTCACCCACTCATTAATCATGAAGGTGCTCCACAGACATGTCCACAGGCCTATTTGATGACGGCAATTCCTCAGTAGAGCTTCCTTCTCCCCAGGTGACTCTAGTTTATGTCAAGTTGACAAATAGCCAGCACATTGACTAAGCTGATCACATGGTACAAAGGATTCTTGTGGCTCTTCAGGAAAGCTCGCTGGTTAGGATGCTTTTGGCCCACATGCTACTGAATCTGATTTGACACTACCATGGTGGCTGCTGAATGTATAGCTTGTGTAGTTAAATCTGTACAAAACATACAAGTGTACATCTTGTGTGGTTGAGCTCATAAATAAGATTCTCATATGCTATGTGCTTAGAAGAATTCTGGGTCTACAGTTTATTCTGTAGAAATATTTTAAATTAGACATAACTATTTTAGTAGATGCAGATATGATTAGTCAGGATCCATCCCTTTTGTATCAATGATCTGCATTTTCATATTTATTGGTATATAGTTGTTCATAATATTATTAATATTACAGTGCTTGTCATCATACATTCCCTCCAATATAAGTTATTTTCATCTTCATTCTTGATAAACATTTTTATTCCTGGCAAGTTTGATGAATGTTCTCAGATGAGCCTCCAGCCTTGTTGATTAATCTGTATTGTGCCTATCTTCCAAGGAATTAATTTCTCTCATCTTTATTATTTCAGTTTTAAATTTCTGTTTTGTAGCATTGTACGGGCTGGTTTTGAGTGCCAAGTTGACACAAGATGGAGTTATCACAGAGAAAGAAGCTTCAGGTGAGGAAGTGCCTCCATGAGATCCAGCTATAAGGCATTTTCTCAATTAGTGATCAAGAGGGGAGGGCCCAGCCCATTGTGGGTGGTGCCATCCCTTGGCTGGTAGTCTTGGGTTCTATAAGAGAGCAGGCTGAGCAAGCCAGGGGAAGCAAGGCAGTAAGAAACTCCATGGCCTCTACATCAGTTCCTGCTTCCTGACCTGCTTGAGTTCCAGTCCTGACTCCCTTTGGTGATGAACAGCAATATGGAAGTATAAGCTAAATAAACCCTTTCCTCCCCAATATTATTCTTGATCATGATGTTTGTGCAGGAATAGGGACCCTGACTAAAACAAGCATATTAGGGAAAAGCTTTTTAGGTGTGAGTTTCTGTAAAGAAGTTATGTCTGTAAAGGGTGATTGAAGCTGTGTCTCCAAAGACTGATAGACTGATTACAACTTCAGTGATGTGGAGATATTGGGATACTAAAGTTTCAAAGTCTAATTACGATTTATCTTGGGCTATCATTAGCGCCATAAATAGCCATTCCTTGCCCACTTCTCTATAGGACCCAACATTCTATGGCTAACAGACTAAAATCATTTGAAATGAATTAGTTTAACAAAACTATTCTTTTCATTAACCAATTGCTAAGAGTCATCAGATAGCACCTGAGGCCAACAGATCAGATTTCTTTGTCAAGGCTGCCTGTGCAATGTATTTTTAAAAGTGCCCTGATTTATGCTTTTCATTGTTCTGTTTTAAAAAAAAACCTCGTGAAACTGCTCCCACATTGGAACATGGAATTCGGAGGAACCTGAATCTGCGCTCCTGGTCACATGAGTTGACTCTCGAATAAACTCTCTCTTATCCCTTTTGAGGTGACAGTTGTATTTTTGTGATGACATGGGATAGATTATAGTACAAACTGGCTAATTTGGAGGAAAAAAGAACATAGCAATATATAAGAAATTAAGTCCTTGCCTCCGTTAGCCTTATATCACCATCAGCTGTCCACCTCTGTATCTGCAGGCATTCTTACCCATTTATTTCTAGTGGTCAATATTCTTAGTTTCTTTAAAGTTGTTTTGCAATGCAGAGCAAGACAATGCTAAGGAACTGATTCCTGATTTACTTGTTATACTCAAACATACTCCAGATGAACCCACAATTTCTATGATTCAAGGCGAACCCAACTGTGAGTTATTCAATAAGTTATCTGTAATTTTGTATATAGTTTTCAACCAGGAAATATTGTAAAGGTTATTTATATTAGCAATGATTTAGAAATGAAGAAACATAAGAAACACCAAAAGATGTGAAAGTCCGAGGTAGGCTTCTTCAGGAGAAGAAGAATGGCTTCAGCAGAAGAGGAGGAGAAGATGAAGGGATAGTGGGATGAAAATTATTAAATTCCTCCCCATGTACATATGGGATTATCAAATACATAAATAGCATGGTTAACTAATGATATATTCATATAATAGTATATGTTACAGGGAATGTTGTTAAGCAATAGAAGAAATTGAAGAAACACATGATGTACTTGTATTCAACTAATGTGTGCACATAAATATACACACATATCTTATGGAGAGTTACCTTAATGTGTTTTTTATTTACTAAGAAACTATTACCTTCATAGTTTGAAAAATTAAATGAAATTAGAACCAACATATTAAAGTAGAATAAAAGTCTTTCCTAGCATCTGCTTCCTTTAGCTTTGCTAGCCTGTGTCTCTTGTTTTCCTAGGAATTTACCAGGTACCCTTGTTTATTTCTAGTGTACTTTGTATTTTTTTCTTCTTCTTCCCTTTCTCTTCCCCCCTCCCCCTCCTCCTCCTCTCTCTCCTCCTCCTTCCTCTTTTAAGATAGACAAGTTTATTTTGGTTTGTAAGTTGAAGGAACATAGTCTACCACAGTGGAAAGCCATGCCCAAGAGTGTAAAGTGGATAATCACATTTTATTAATGTCAGAAATCAGCGAGCAAGATGAATATTGGTGCTTAGCTTGCTTGCTCCTTTTTTTTTTTTTTTCTAATTCTTTTCAGCCTGAGATTCCAGTTCAAGGGAAGGTACTGACCATATTCACGGTAGATCACCCATTCATTCTCCCTGAACTGTGACCATTTTTGTTAGGAAAATAATAATGTTAAAGTTTTAGATTCTTCATCTATCTTGGTTAATCTTCACTATCAGCTTAGTTTGGTTTGGTAATGTTTAGGGCCATATTCTGGACATGTTTCTAAGGATGTTTTCAAAACTTGTTTAGCCCTTTACTTTTTTTAAAAGCTGTTTTTCAGTGTAGTCCAAGGCACAGCAACACAATAGCATTTATCCTTCTGTAGAGCATCTGCTTCAGTGATCGTTCCATTCATCTAAGCATAGACATATAGTCAATATAGCTAATATTGGATGATTCTGACCACATTTTGTATAGATAACTTCAGTGATAATTGTACATATACAAACAATGCAAGAGTATTTTAAAAGCCTCTTTCTATTCAACTGAATTTGAAGGTGCTACATACATAGTCCTTAACCGTGGCACTCCAGCCACCTGTGTCTTTCCTCCTACCAAATTTGGCTTCATTGTACTACTAAGCAGATGCCTGGTTATTTTCAGATCTTTTCCCTGATAAGCAACGCTGCCCGGAGCGTCTTTGCACAGGCTTCTCTCCCACATGAGTGATTACTCCTCAGGTAAATTTCCCGACATGGGCCTCTCTGTCGGTGGAGATACATTAATTTTCTGTTTTAAAGCATCCCACCAGCCTGCCCTTCAGAAAGAATGAGGCAATTTGCATCTCTGCTCATGTTGCAGAGGGGGAATCCTTCTCTCCACACTCCTGACAACATCCATTTTTATCAATTTTTAAAAAACCTTTGACAATCTGATAGATTCACTTCTTTTAAATTGTGATAGTTGTTAGGATTTTTAAAAAGGTTCCTTTAATAGCAAGGCGGCCTCGCTGATTAGCGCTCCTCTGTCTAGCTCCAGCATGTAACATCACATCGTGGTCGGAATGAACAGGCCTTGTAATTATTTCCTTCTTGAGGCACTTAATGAAAATCTGTGGGTGAATTCAATTTTGTTTCACATGCAAAACCTCCTAAAGATATTTCAAAAGGGACTCTCCAGTGGGCCCCTCATCAGACAAATCCAATTTGACTATTAAAACTTCATCATCTGAGTCTGGCCTCAGGTAGTCCTTCAGCGAGGAAATGGAATTACTGGCCAATTTAGGGAAAAATTAATGAACAAATAAAAATAATAAAGCTTCATTCCAAAGCCAGTAATGTTAGCATCAACAACAAATCTCAAACTGGTCAACCCATAATTCAGTGTAAAATAAAAACAAACACCCTTCTAATCTTTGTCCTTTTGGAGGTGACCCAGGTTAAAAGAAATCTGTGCTTAGCAGAGCTGGTCTTCAGGGGAGAAAAATCAGGATGGCAGTGGCAACAAGGGCAGGGAAGAGTACAACCTCTAAGAGGACTGGATGTTTCAATGTTCTGGAAGCTTACGAGGCAGTCACATGCCCATCAAGCAACAGATCTGCTCACCAAACCATGTTCTATGAACACTCGGTAGACAATATGAAGGTCGACAAGAGTTATTCACTTTATACTTTATACTAAGAACTTAAGAATACACCTGTTTTATGAAATACACTAGTCACTAATTCTCACAGACATTTTCCTATCTGTTCCAAAGGATGAAATTCAACCACACTATCGCAATTTGTGTGGAGAAATTTTTATACAGGTCACTATGACCTAGTTAACAAATTGTAATTTAACTTCACAAATATTTAAACATTAATTGAGCCTCACAGATATTTAATTATTAATTTATATTCACAAATTCCTTAACATCACTTAGGATTAGGACGGGTTTAAGAGAATCTAATGATTTTCATGTACTTTCATGTAAAAAAAGGCACTGAAATTCATTTTGACGGGGTGTCTTAGTTAAGGTTTCATTACTGTGAAAAGACACTATGACCAAGGCAACTCGTATAAAGGAAAACATTCCTTTATATATTTTGGTTATTAGTCCTCTATCAGATGTAAGATTAGTGAAGATCTTTTCCCAACTTGTAGGTTGACATTTTGTCCTATCGATGGTGTCCTTTGCCTTACAGATATTTTCAGTTTCAAGAGTTCCCATTTATCAATTGTTGATCTTAGAGCCTGAGCCATTGTATTGTACTCAGGAAAAATTCCCGTGTGCCAATGCATTTGAGGCTATTTCCCACTTTCCTTTTATTTAGATTCAGTGTATCTCGTTTTATGTTGAGGTCCTTGATCCACTTGGACTTGAGCTTTGTGCAGGATGATAAATATGGACCAATTTGCATTCTTCTACTTGCAGACTGCCAGTTGAACCAGCACCATTTGTTGAAGATGCTTCCTTTTTTCCCCCCCCAATGTATGGGTTTGGCTTCTTTGTCAAAGATCAAGTGTCCATAGGTGTGTGGGTTTATTTCTGGGTCTTCAATTCTATTCCACTGATTGACCTGGCTGTCTCTGTACCAGTACCATGTTTTTTTTTTTTTTTAATCACTATTGCTCTGTAGTACAGCTTGAGTTCAGGGATTAAGGTTCCCCAGAAGTACTTTTATTGTTCAGAATAGTTTTTACTATCCTAGGTATTTTGTTGTTCCATAAGAAGTTGAGAATTGCTCTTTCCATATCTGTGAAGAATTGTGTGGGATTTTTATGGGAATTGTATTGAATCTGTAGATTGGTTTTGGTAATGGCCAATTTCACTATGTTAATCCTATCAATCTATCAATCCATAAGCATGGGAGATCTTTCCCTATTCTTTTTTTTTTTTTTTTTTTTTTTTTTTTGGTTTTTGAGACAGGGTTTCTCTGTGTAGCCCTGGCTGTCCTAGAAATCGCTCTGTAGATCAGGATGGACTCAAACTCAGAAATTCACCTGCCTCTGCCTCCCAAGTACTGGGATTAAAGGCGTGCACCACTACTGCCTAGCATATCTTTCCATATTTTAAGGTCTTCTTCATCATTTTTTCCTCAGGGACTTGAAGTTCTTGCCATACAGATCTTTCACTTGCTTGATTAGAGTTACACCATAGTATATTGAATAGATAGGGAGAGAGTGGGTAGCCTTGCCCCTGATTTTAGTGAGATTGCTTCAAGTTTCTCTGTATTTAATTTGATGTTGGCTATTGGTTTGCAGTATATTGCTTTTATTATGTTTAGGAATGTGCCATGAATTCCTGATCTTACTCATAATAGCCAGAAACTAGAAGCAACTGAGATGTCCCTCAACTGAAGAATGGATATAGAAAATGCAGTTCATTTAAACAATGGAATACTATTCAGCTATTAAAACAAGGACTTCATGAATTTTGCAGGCAAGTGGATGGAACTAGAAAATATCATCCTGAGTGAGGTAACCCAGTTCCAAAAGTGCATGGATGGTATGTACTCACTGATGAGTGGATATTAGCAAAAAAGTATAGAATATCCATGATATAACCCACAGACCATAAGAAGTTTAACAAGAAGGAAGGCTCAAATGAAGATTCTTCAACTACACTTGGAAGGAGGAACAAAATAATCTTGGGAGACAAAGGGAGGGATGGACTTAGGTGGGAGAGGGGAAGGGGAGGAGAAGAGGGTAGGATCAGGTATGGGAGACAGAAGAGAAGCCCAGAAGTCCAGGAAAATAATTGGAAATATGTAATTTCCGGAGTGAGAGAATCCTCTAGAAAGTCCCAGAGACCCAGGATGGAGGAGTCCCCCAGGACTCAATATGGGTGACTTTAGTTGGAATCTTCTACAATGGGGAGATGGATCCTGAAAAGACTACCTTCAGTAGTTATATAGGACCCCCAGTGGAGGCATGGGGACACCCATTCACCTTCAAACTTTGACCAAAACTTGTTCCTATCTGAAAGAAATGCAGGGACAAAAGTGGAGAAGAGATTGAAGGAGAGGCTAACCAGTGACCATCCAAGCTTGGGATTCACCCCATGGGTGGGCACCAGACCCTGACACTACTAATGATGCTATGTTTTGTTTGCAGACAGGATCCTAGCATGGCTGTCCTCTGAGAGGCAGCTGACTGAGATAGATTCAGATACAGGCAAGCATTGGACTGAGGTTGGGGACTCCTCTGGGAAAGTTAGGGGAAGGATTGAAGGAACTGAAGGGGATTACAAACCCACAGGAAGACTAATGGTATAAACTAACCTGACTCCTTGGGAGCTCCTAGAGACTATTACACCAACTAAAGGGCATATATGGGGTGGTTCAAGGCCCCCTACTGACTGCCTTGTCTGGCCTCAGTGGGAGAGGATGGACCTAATCCTGTCAAGAGACTTGATGCCCCAGGGAAGGGGAATGCTGGAGGGAAGACACCCTCTCAGAGGTGAAGGGTAGGGGATGGGGGAAGAACTCTGGGAGCGGGATAGGGGGGCAACAATTGAGATATATAAATAAAATAACTAATAAAATATTAAAAATAAATAAGAGAAAACATTAATTGTAGCTGGCTTATAGTTTCAGAGGTTTAGACCATTATCATTATGGTGGTAAGCATGGCAGTGCCCAGGTAGCCATGGCGCTAGAGAAAGAGATGAGGCAGCAAGGAGAGACTGTGTGTCACACAAAACTCTCCTCCACAGTGACACACTTCCTCCAACCAGGACACACCTACTCCAACCTCCCAAGAGTGCTACTCCCTATGGGCCAAGCTTTTAAATATCCGAGTCTATAGGAGCCATTCCTATTCAAACTAGCACACTGGATGCTCTGCCTTGCTTTCTGATGCTGGGAAAATATAGTGGCCAAGACATACTAGGGCAAGAACGGGCTCGTTTGGCTTATTCATACTCATCTCTATCCAAGACTGGGAGAAGTCTGGGCAGGAACTCAGCCAGGAGCAGAGACCAGGTGTTGAGGAAGGCTGCATACTGGCTTGGTTTCCATGGCTTGCTCAGCTCACATATCTTATATAGGGCCCTTCTCCTCAGAATGGCACAATTTCCAGGGGCTGGTTTCTGCCACATCGATCATTAATCAAGAAAATGTTCTCACAGGCCAGTCTGATAGACACAATTCCTTAACTGAGGTTCCTTCTTTCTAAGTGACTCAAGTTTGTATCAAATTGACCAAAAAAAAAAAAAAAAAAAAAAAAAAAAAAAAAAAAAAAAAAAAAAAAAAAAAAAAAAGAAAAGAAAAAAATGTGAGCAGCACAGTGGCAGGACATGAAAGACTCTGCAGAAGGGATTGCAATAAAAATGATGTAAAGACTAACATTGCTACTTTCTCTAGAATTTTAATTAAGAATTATTTAGAAAATGTGTCTACTTCCTTCACTGGGAGCTCTCTGTCTCTGTCTCTGTCTCTCTCTCTCTCTCTGTCTCTCTCTCTTTCTCTCTCTGTGTATGTGTGTGTGTGTATATGTATGTGTGTGTGTGTATACATGTGTGTGCATGTGAAGGACCTTAGAGGTAGGTCCTTTTACTGGGATTTGAGTCCATTAGGCTGGATGCTAAGGATTATCCAGCTTCAAGGATTATCCAGTCTCTACCTTCCTGTGCAAAGCATTGCTACATTGGTTTGGGAATGGATCTTCGACCCTCAAGGGTAAGCACTTTATAAACTGCACCATGGACTAATTGGAGATTTCTATAGAAAACACTTCAGATTTCAATAGTAAACACTGTTGAGGGCATGTATTCTATTTTGAACAAACGGGGGCAAAAGCAGACTTGTTAAAAACCCCTGCACTATGGAACTATGTTATGGAACATTACAATGATGTATTGAAAATATAAAGTTGTGTTCAAAAGTGTCTTATAGTTGCGTGGTTCTACATACTGAGGAATTTTGCCAGAGTGATCCCAGTCATCTTTTTGTGGTCGGGCCATAAGAGATAAGATGCCATGAAGATCTCTACCACAGGGACCTCATGACAGCTACTTTACCACAAAGCAAGGTCTTTCTCACAAAGATGAAAATTCTTAGTTATGTATTAGTAAAGTGCATCTCTTGGAGGAGATCCTTCTCATAACAACAGTATTAATACTTCTAAAATAGTAAACATGTTGAATGGATGTTAATGTTTGCAGGACCTAACCTGCTAGATGTTAAAGACTTTAAGTTAAGATTATTTCTAAGCATGTTGTGTTGTAAGGACCTGAACCCATGATGTGGCAACATTATTCCCATTTTCCAGCTGGGGAGACTACATCTACAACATGGATACACTTGATCAAGTCAAGCACTGGATTGAGATAAATGGAGCTATCATGAATTTGGTCCAAGGCCTAGACTACTTCTGCAAAAATGTGTGGCTTCCCTGGGAAGTCCAGATTCTGGTAGCATGATGCTTGCTCATAGATACTGTGATGAGTACCTACAGTCCTATAGAGTTTGAGAGGCGTATTTTATACTCCCAATTGGTTTGTTCATCAAAATGGTTCTGGGGTTGGAAGGCAAGATACACAAGACTCTGACCAGGCAGTTTTCACTTGCATTTTTTAATGTAAAGAAGTAAATTTAGCCAGAATTTACTTTTTAAACAATAAATTTATTTTTGTCATTTAGTGGAGGCTAATTAAAGAAGGGTGACTTTAGACAACAGATATTTGTTTTCTCCCAAATGTTTGTTTGCACCTATCTATCCATAACACCCAACCCTTCAATACACTCCAAGCATCAAACAAGAGAAAACTAATCTCTTGTTGATTTGAAGACTAATTTTCCACAGAACCATCCTTTCTCCCTCAGAGAAACTTCAGACTTCTACTGTGCTCTGGGTGGGGCATCTTAAGCTTTTCCACTTGGGACCCATTTTCACCTAAGAAATTTTACAGGACTTTGAACACATAGGTATAAAAAATGCAAGGTAAGTATATAAAATGTAAGGTATACAACCAAACAATGCTGATAAGCCATAAAGGAATGGATTTTAAAACAATTCTTTGATGTATATTTTATTTGAATGCAGAAAGATTAAAGCAATTTTGCATAGTGATGAGATGAATATACTTATTCATATTATGTAAGGGATTAAGTCTTAACTGAATATTTGATACTGCAGGATGTTGAGCACCTTCAGCATTTTCAGAATTGATCAGATAGATTTTTAAAAGCATCAATGTGAGAATGCCATTTTACATTATGTACAATATAAAATGCAGAAATATTTAGAGCCATTTCAGAAGCTTCTGGAAATCTTGTCCTAATTCCAAGCCAAAATTTATCAAATGATTTTTTAAGACACTTGAGTCAGTGACTCAAACAGCAGTTTTAAGATCAATATGATGACATAATACAATACAAAGACCGAGTAACTTGAAATACATAGAGACTGGTGGTAGGAAAACACTACATCTTTATTTTCTGTAATTAAACCATTCTATTTCTAAGGTGCAGCTCATAATATGTAATAGTCTTTACTATGAGCAGAAGAACTTCAGGTAGCATTGGTGGTATTGTCTGGTTTGAAGCATGCTCAGTGCAAAGTGTGTGTGTTTGCATTTAGAACTAAGGCTGCAGAGATGTTGCCACGTGCTATCAGGGTGAATGCTTCTAGAAACACCTGGGTTCATTTTGCATTTCACTTTGGTTTAATTTATGGTTGTTGAATGATCAGAAACCTTATATTAATACCAACTTTATTCATAACCCTCACACTTACCTATGATCTCCCATGTGAGGTCCTGCCCCACAGTTCAAGAAGCTGGGCTCTAGAATAATGTGATGACTGCCTTATAGTATTAGAGAGAAGTGATATGTATAGATTATTTCTGTATCTCAAATAAGATGCACATCACATAGCTGCCGTTCTGCATCTCATCCCTCTGCTGGAGGTGAAGTCATTGAGGTTATCTGTTTTCTGTAGTATACCTCATAAGCACTTGTCATAATGCTTCTTTGCTTGCCATGGTTTGGACTTTCTATGAACTCCTGCTTGCTCCTTAGTCCTCTCTCGCCCTTTGCATTTCATTGTCTTTTCTAAACCTAATTTTACTTTTAAAAACCATGACTCCTTCAAAAGCCCAGCCTATAAAAAGACAGTGGAACACATTTTAGGAAGATGAATAGGCATCATTAAGCCAGTAAAGTTAATATAGGAAATAAATGTAGTTACAGCTTCAAGGAATTGTGTTTCATTAAACTGAATAAATAGTGAACAACTACTGTAGCCAGGTTCTCTGAAGTCCTCAAGTTTATAACTTAAGGGAAGGCTGTTTTCTTTCAATTTGCTAAATTACTTTAGCCATTAAACATTGATGGTAATATTCTCACTTCTGGAGGTGTTTGTACTTGTAACTTTTTCTTTTTTCTATTAAGTGCAGGGCTCTGTAGGATCACATTTATATTAGGATACCATCAAAAAGACTTCTTAACTTTCCAGTTTCACACTGTGTATATTCTGATGGTAGGGATCAGAAATATTGGTTCCAGTATAAGACTGGCCTTAGAGCTATTTTGATGTAAGCACCCACAAAACATGCCTTAGGATCACAGGATTTCAGACAGAGTCAATCTGTGTAGAGTCCAGACATCTACCTAATTCTTAATCTCTCTCAGATTCTGAATGCACTGCTTAGTCTGTAACAGAACCTTATGATCATTTGTCATAGTCACTTTTCCATTGCTGTGCTGAGACACTATGACCAAGCAACATATAGAAAAAAAGTTTATTAGGGTTTACTGTTTCAGAAGATTAGAGTCTGTGGCCATCATGGCAGGGGAACATGGCAACAGGAAGGAAGGTATGGTGCTGAAGCAGAAGCTAAGAACTTAAATCTTGATACAACAACTATAAGGCAGAGAGAGATAGGGGAGGGGGAGGGGGAGAGAGAGAGAGAGAGCCCGAGAGAATGAGCAAGGGAGCATTGGGAATGGTGTGGGCTTTTGAAACCTCAAAGCTCACCACTAGTGACACCCCTCCTCCAACAATCCTTCTAAAAAATAGTCTCATCAACTGGAGACCATGCATCAAATATATGAGACCATGGGAGATATTTTTATTCAAATTACCATGCTACACAAGGAAGCAAATGGCATCCCTTGGCTATACAACTCCTGGAAACCCCTTCCTTGTGTTCAGATAAAATTTTACACTTAACTATGGTGACTACCTCTCTGCTATTCCTTTGGCTCAGGGAAAATAAGTTACCTAGAGTATCATTTTGATTTGGTCCCACTTGGCTCTAGCAGCAGAGGGGATTTTGCTCAGGAAACAAAAACGAAGAGCCAAGTCTACACAGGTGACTGCTCCTTTCATTCAACAGCCCTATTAGTCTAGGAAATAAAGATTTTTTTCTGAGGGTTGTAGTTGGCATGCAGGACCTAGAATCTAGAGGGTCACTGAGGCTCTGTGTGTGTGTGTGTGTGTGTGTGTGTGTGTGTGTGTGAGAGAGAGAGAGAGAGAGGGAGAGAGAGAGAGACAGAGAGAGACAGAGAGAGAGACAGAGAGAGACAGAGAGAGAGAGAGAATGAGAGACAGAATATGTATGAGTGTGAGTTTGCGAGTGTATGAGTCTGTGTGTGTGTGTGTGTGTGTGTGTGTGTGTGTGTGTGTGTGTGTGTGTGTGTGTGTGTGTGTGTGTGTGTGTGTGTGTGAGGTTGGGGCTAGAAGTCCTAGGTAATGGAGATCCACTCTGGTAATTACTCTAGAAAAGCCACTTTCCAGCAAACCTGGCTCAGGAAAAACAAAGTTGTAGAATAACATAATTAGTTTTTTTCTGTGGTCTTACCAATAAATACTAGGTAAGAAAAATTACTGAGTTGACACAATATTTTTTTTTGCAAAAATTTAGATTGTGCTTTTTAAAAAGTCCCTTAATTAATAAGTGGAAAGGCACATTCATCCTAATATTAGACTCTAGTAAGAAAATTTCACATAGTACTAATTTTTAAAATTAGTACTCCTTTATAAAACACTTCCCCCCCCCCCATTTAGTTATCCTATTCTTACTCATCTGTGTGTGTGTGGCTCTAGGGCTAAGTTTAAAAGTAGTTTTAGGTTTGCAGTAAAATTAAGATAACTATCCCCTATACTCCTGCTAAGGGCAGAACTTCTCCATTAGTATCCTCCATCAGAACAGAAGTATTTGTTCTGAAGATTCTGCCTTGACACATTGTTATTACTTAAAGCCTGCAGTTTGCATACTGGTTCTCTCTAGCTGTAGCACATTGCTTCTGTATCTTTCAGTCCTTCTCATTAGCCTATGGTAAAGTCTTGGGTTGGGGCAAGGCGTGATGAATATTCCTGCTTTGGTCAGTCTAGACTGCTATAACAAATGTATTCCAGACTGGGTAGCTTCAAAAGCAAATGCTTATTTCTGTCAAGACTGAAATATGGGAAGTTCAAGGTCAAGGTGGTTGCAGATCAGATGTGATGAGGCTCCTTGTCCTGATTTCTGATAACTGTTTGCTCATAAACTCACACAGTGAGAGAGGAAGCACACTCTTTCATGTGTTCCCATCGTGAATGTGGAAGCATGAACCTCCTGAAAGTCCCCATCTCCAAATATCAATGACACTGGGGACTCCAGTTTCAACATACAAATAAGAAGGGCGGGGCACAAGCACACAGCCAATGAGAAGGGCGAAAGGGAAGATTTCTAATGATATCCTTTATAGGCTTTTGAATCGAGTATCATCACCCGCTGCCTTTGTCATTCATTTGAATGACAGTCACCTAAGACAGGGCTGATACTATGCCCACCATGAGATCCATATGTTCTTGTGGCAGCAAACATTTACCCCACACTTCACAGGCCGCGGTTAGTCTCTACACAATCCTACTTCCTTGATTAAAATGCCATAAACTAAAACATCTACATTTTAAGATATTATTCAGCTCTGTTTAATGACTGGCCATTTTCACAGTGAAATACTTTAGATCCATAGGAAATGCTGGAATCAAACTGCTCTGTGTTTGTGTAAGCTTTGCCTCTAGTGTTCTTCAGTGAGTTGTTGAAGCCTGGATCTGAAATAGCACTGACTTGTAGCATCAGCTTGAAGATCTCAAGAATGGAACTTATTTTCTGTTGTTTTATTCTTAATGAACACTATCATTTATACTAATTCATTTGTCATATTCAAATTCCTATGGGTGAGCTTTCTAAAGCAGGTGATTTGACATACTCATAAATACTATACCAGACACCAGAACTTTACAAAAATATATTATGTTATCCTTTTACTAATCTTTATTTCTGAGGAAAAAGAATGTGAACACCAATTAAGCTGATTTACTATTAACTTTACCAGACTTCCTGTCAAACTTTCATTGGGGTCTAGTTATAACAAAAAACATAGATGAGAATATTTTACAATCTGGAAGAAGAATTGATATTTTTCTAGGGTCTTTCAATGAGATCTTAAATCTAGTGAATTCCTCACTATATTGCTAATAACCAAAGAAAAACAACATTATGTGTAGAACCCAATGAGATTAGACTAAAACCCAAGATAAAGAAAAGATTTTGATGTCATTCTATCCTGGAAAAAAAAATGTAATGAATTTACAGGAAACTCAGCTTTACACTGAGTGCAAACAATGATATTCACATTCTTAGTTATTTGTTCCCTAGGTGCTTAGAGAGTTCATCGATTTGGTTATAAGGAAATAAAAAGCTACAAGCAAAGGGTTAAAAATTATTATTCAGAAGATTCTGAGTTCAATTTTTTTAACTCTGGCAGAATGGACTACAGAAAGGCATTCAATAGACGGCCAGGAGCCAAGAGCAGATCATTGATTCTGCTGGGCCTGATGAGAAAGTAGAAGCTGTGAAAGCATCTTTATAAGTCAGAGAAATCAATGGAAATGAAAGATAAAAAAATATGACATTTGGATAATGCCATTCAACTTGAGAACCACTATCAAATGATTTTTATGAAGGCCTGACTACTAATAAATCAATAGCTGATGAAAATTAGGTTTGCTTGAGTCGTTCCTCTGTGGCACTCAGTTAAAACACAATGAGTGCAGCTGATCACTGCTTATGTTGGGCTGCAGAAAATTCTTATTTTGTATCCATTAACTTCATTGAGCTTTCTTTTTCTTCAGTGAGATGTATAAAGCTCCCCTTCAGAGTGACTCTTAGATCAGAATCAGCCTTCTACAATATAGAGGAAACATCAAAAATTATGAATTATTATCGTATAAGGTCTTTCTCTTTGTTTCTGGGAAAGGAGGTTCTACTGTTACATAGAACTTTGCACAAATCAGCCCTGGAGGAGAGCTTTATTTTATACTTGTCTGTTGACTTGATGGACAATTTTATTTTTGTATTTAGGCACACTAGCATTAACCCACAAAGGTCTCTTAGACATTTCTTTTGGATATATGTGGATTTATGATAATTATCAAAATCTACTCCGCATGCTAAGCAAACCCCTTGCTTGTGTGCTGGGAAAGACTCTACTTCTGACATTGGCCATTCACTGCTTCTGTGGGAACATGCTGCCTGCATCACACACTCACCAGACACCGATGACCAAAAGAATCCCGCCCAGGTTCACAGGCACTTACATTCCCTCAACATGAATGCCACGCTTACCACGAGTCTTTGGTGCTTGCTATACAATCTGTTTATGTCTGACTCATCTATCGCTGTATATTTGTGTGTGTGTGTGTGTGTGTGTGTTTGTGTGTGTGCAGTTGTGCATATGTCCATAAGTGTAATTTCCCAGGTGCTGTCCACCACAGTTTTTGGAGATTATCTCTCAGTGGCCTAGAGAACACTGATAGGCTACTGGACTCACATGACCCATGTATAGGCATATCTCTGCCTCCCTGTCCTCACCCCTCTACCACAAGGTTACATGAATGCTCCATAACACTCTGATTTTTTATGTGAGTTTTGGGGTTCAAGCATAGGTCCTCACAATTGCAGGGCAAGCATTTTATGACTAATCCACTCATCCCTGGTTACCTCTGCATTAAATTTTATATAAGTACTTGTGAGTTTAGGTATATTGATGTATTAAATATGAGTGTGCAGGAGAGCTGATGTTATTACAGAACTAAGTTAAATATGTCAGAAGATTTGACACAATTAAGCTGCTTAGCAAATGCTGCTAAATTAGCAGTAAGCAAGACAACTGTAAAATGCTGCATCTTTAAATATAGGAGAAATCTTAATTTATATTACTTTGCCAATGTCTAGCTTTTAGCTGAGACCTAAAGTGAGAGAAATGGAGCTAGACATTCTGGTTCATAGATTTTGGAAGTGTTTTATATAATAAAGATAAGTTAGAAATCTAACATTCAAAAGGCAAGTGCTTAAAACACATATTGCCTTTTGTTGTTGCTGATAACTGAAATGCTCCCAGCCCTAGTCAAGGGCCAAGGTGTGGCACTGAGCCTGCAATGCTATTGGGAGATGATGGAGTCTTTGAGGGATGAGACCTGGTGGAAAAAAAATAACTCATTAAGGATGTGACTTTAAAGAAGACATTGGGACTGGCTCTCTATGCCTCTCTGCATCTCAACTCCCTTGGGTGACAGGACCTCATTAGCAGTATGTTTGTACAGTGTTCTTCTGCCACCATAGGCTCCAACCATAGAGCTAAGTGGCCATGAATAAGAATGTGAGCCAAAATAAGCTATTTATTTTTATTGTGTATATAAGTCAATTGACTTGGGTGTTTTGTCATAGTAATGAAGAGCTAACTAACACATCAAGTAATCAAAAATTAACAAATTAATATATGTATTTATATATTATAAATGAAAACATTTAAGATCTTTTTGGTTTTAATGATTCCTTGGTTTTATGGACTTTCCCTTAATTGACTGGTTCAAACTCTGTGTTGAAGAAAGTGTATGTAGTCAATTGGGTTGTCCATTTGTGAACTGTAAAGAAAGAGTTTAACATTTCCATTTTGCTCTCTTATATCTTTTTATACCTCCTCCATCTACTACCATTATGTTTTAGCTTTTTAAGATATTAATCATTTTTCCTTTCAATTCTTGATTTGTCTGTTTTATTTTTCTTCATGTTATTAAGCTTTGAGGCTATTTAATAGTAGTTGCAATCACAGGGAAACTCAGTAATTTGGCTCATGAAGCCTCGCGTTCTGGGACTGAATATTGCTTGTAAATGTAAACAGGGATAAGCTTGCACTGACATTGGGTGTCCTTTCAGATTCTTGGAGAGGCTGAGAAGTGAATCTTTAGTCCATTTTGTGCCCTGATTGAGCAGCTGTTAATAATCTTTTCTCGTGTACATTTAGGAGCATAATAATAAAGGTGTGCAGGATAGAAAGCCTGACCTGAGTAAGGATTCTTCTCAGAGCTTGTAAGGAAATCATGTGACACATATCAAGATTAACACTCAGGATGTTCACTGCTCAAAACCAAAAAGACAGAAAACAACAGAAACATTAAAAGGAGCAAACCAGTGTGTCTCAACCTGTGGGTGGTGTCCCCTTTGGAGTCACATGATTCTGCCATAGGGGTTGGCTAAGACCTTCAGAGAACCCAGATATTTTACATTATAAATCATAACAGTAGCAAAATTATAGTTATGAAGTAGCAACAAAAATAGTCTTATGGTTGAGGGTCACCACAGCATGAGGAGCTGTATTAAAGGATCACAGCGTGAGGAAGGTTGAGAACCGCTGAGCTAAAAGGAATATAGCACGCACATGACTCCTAACAACAATCTGCTATGCTCATAGATCAGTGTCTTGCTTGGCCATCATCAAAGGTTCCTCCTGAAGCAGATGCGAACAGATAAAGGGAACTACAGACAGATGTGCAGAGAGTGAGAGAACTCTCAGACCTAAACTGGCTGTCTCAATCAAATCCTTCCCATCAGAAGGCAGAAAGAGTGTAAGTGTCAGAAGGTCTGGAGGGCACCAAGAACAAAGGCCTTCTAAATTCAACAGGATCAACCCAGGATGAGCTCACAGAGACCAAGGCAGCATGCACAGGTTCTGCACAGATGGGATTCTAGAGCTGAGAGGAGAGGTGGGGATAGGAATGCCTTCATCCCTTTACCAGCAGCTATCTCCAGTTGATAACTATTTGCAAATGAAAACTTTGTTTTCTCTAAAGGGAGTCTCACTGGGGAAACAAACCACTCATAAGGGTAGGCCCCATGCCCACCAGGAGACTGCCAACAGGAAGCAAATTCAATTGTGCCTTTGGAGGTTCTCTGTCACATAATGTTGTGTCTGGCCATTTTCTTTCAAACCTTTCAAGTCCTTTTTGTATCTATGATGGCTTCTGGTTTTGTGTTTTTATGAGCTTCCTGTGTGTGTGAATGTGTGCATTTGTGCATTTATATGTGTTTCTTGTGCATTTCCTTCGGCCGTTTTTCTGTTCATTCTGTCTGTTACTGATTTATTTGACCTTATTTTGCATTATTATTATTCCTTAGATGCCTGTTTGTCTTCTAAGCAGAGACAGAAAGTGTGTGGATCTAGGTGGAAGGAGAAGAAAGAGAAACTCAGAGAGCTGAGGGAGGGGAAGCCAAACTGTAATCAGAATACATTGTATGAAAAAAAAAAAGTCTATTTTCAGTAAAAGAAAAAATGTTTTCTTTTCATTTGTGAAGGTGGAAAATTATACCTAAAATGCATTAGGTCAGAGTCCCAGTCCATCCCTAAGATAGAGCTAGACTGGCTAGTTCTTTTTAAATATTGACAAATACAGCTCAGTATTATTTTATTCAAAACCTCCATAGGTATGCCCATGAGACTGGCACACATGGTTCACTTTCACTACTGACGGTGATTAGTCTCCGTTGTCAATCTGATAAAATCTAGAATCATCTGGGAGACAGATCTCTGATTGTGCGAGTTACAGATTATCTTGACTATTTTAGTTGAGATGGGAAACGTGCCCCTGTGGGTGGCATTTTTCCCTGCCTGGGATTCTGACCTGCACAGATAAAGGAGAGCTGAGCAGCCATGTGCATCTATCCCTCCCTGCTTCCTGACTTCGGATGCTGCATGGCCAGCTGCTTCAAGCTGTTTCCTGCTGACCCAATAGCACTGCCATCCTGGACCGAATCCCTGAACTTGGAGTCAGAATAAATCGAGTTCTTCCATCACACCACCAAGAAGAGAGACTAAGATACTGACGATGAGAGGTTTTGATCTCTGGTATATTGTACCATCTCTGTGATGATAACAGTAGGTGCATTCCTGTCTTGTCTTTGCTCTTGAAAGACTTTTTATAAAATTAAACTCACCCAAGAAAACAAGCAGCCTCGATGTGTTTCTGGTGAATGGATGTTTTAGTTCCCGATTCAATTTCCTTTCTTCTTCTTTTTAGATAGCTTGCAGAGCTTATGTTTCTAGAAAATTATCCATTTCTTCTAGACCTTCAGATTTGCTTGCATACTGTTTTCATGAGATGCTTGTCTTTTTTATCCCCACAGTGCCTCTGCTGTGGACCACATTTACTTTTATGGGTATGCTGACTTTTTGCTCTTTCTCTTTGACTCACTAGAATGGTCTGTCTCCTCGGCTTTGTCAAGGGAACAACTTTGACCTTGCTGCTCTTCGCCATTGCAGTTTTATCTTATATTTCTTTTATTTCTGCTTTTATCTTCCTTTTATTGTGCTGAATTCTGCATTCTTCAGGTTTGTACAAAGAGCCTTTTCCTAACCTCTCACACTGCAACCTTACCTCATTAAAGTTAAATCTTTTGTGTTTTCTAATATAAATACTAAGGGATATAAATGCTTAATTTCAATTAAGGGCTGCATTTAATTAGTTTCATTTAGAAGATTTTGGTATGCAACTTTTTATTTTATTTCTTTTATAAAATTGCTTACAAGAAAACAAGCAATGTAAAAATGTCTCCTTTAAGAGTAATCTTTTGTTGTTGTTAATAGAGCCTTCTAAGAAGCCATTTTCATATATTTCTAACCATATAAGATCTCTTCATCTAAAAAGATATATTTAATAAAAATTGTACCATTTTAAGTTTCCAAAAATGTTATTATCTTGAAAATATACTAAAGGAAAGTTTTACCTATGACTCATTCCAATTGATATTATGAAATTTTTTAATATAGCTTGTCACTTCTCTGCTGGAGTTCAAAACCCAAAGGAAGATGCGTGGAGTAGGCAAAAGAAGAAATGGAGCAAAAAGTGCAGCTCACTCACTCTGGTGCTGAGACAACTTAGGCCACCTTTATTTATACATCTATTTTTTTATATAGCTGAAATGATTTACACTCATTTTTCCATTTTCTCATGTACAGTCTAAGAACTTCCTACGTTTAACACTTTCCTACATTTAATGATGTGCACCCTGTACTTTCCCCCTTCTTCTCCTCAGTATCTGTGGTTTCCTGCTACCCCATGAACTGTATCAAGAAAGAGGGAACATAGATAGCTTCAGCAGGCAGTTAATATCTAACCAGCACACTGGAACATAACCAAGTGACTGTGGTTGGTAGCAATTGTGGTTATAGTATAGAGAAGTGATATACTATACACCCAGGACATTCTGATTTAATTATTGGCACTTAGCATCTCTCCATATCTTAATGCCCAGTGCTCTCAGCAAATTACTATCCTGACTCGGTTCCTTCTCCTTATTTGGCTCACCTCTGAATGTTCCTATTAGGTCTTGGAACCAATGATTCAGCAAGAACTTTTGAACCTTTTGATAATCATCTAGCCTTTATTTAGAACAAATCAATGGTAAGATTGTTGTTAGAACTAAGTTCCTATAGAAGGAAACATCCAGATGTTAGCTGATGTATCCCAGACCAAGGCCTCACATTGGCTCACCCTCATCACCATTATTAACAAACAGAGGAGTAGTGTTGTGATCCTCAAGAGACAAACAAGAATAAGCCATAGTCCAAGCTTTCTTTTTCTGATTCTGAGGAAATGTCTGTCACAGACAAAATGAAAGTAAAGAGTCCTGATAGCAAAGCCAGGAATGCGAACACAAGGCAAAAGTGAACCAAGCACTTCCTCAGGAGAAAGCAGAAGATGCTGTGTGAATATTCCCACAGGTCCTTGCCATGTAGAGACCCAGCTCCTCAGGCCTTGCCATAGGAGATCCATCTGCATTATACTCGGGTACCATTCCCGGAAGAGGCTTGCTCACCACCACTTCCCTATCCATGTGTACTCTCTGTGTCCCTGAAAATTTACTAATACATAGTATGATGAACTTTTATTTTCAGCCAGGGACATTATTATTGTTTAGCTTATAATTCGTAATTAGAAATGAGGTTGAATCATTTTTAGTCCTTACCAGCCAGTTGGTTTCTTTAAGAATTTTCTCTTATTCACTCTAGATTTTCATCCAAAATTAGTTTCTATTGGTTGAATAGCCATTATTGAACAATTATAACAATTATTGAACCATAAGACAAGAACAAATAACACTGTAAATATTTACATGTGTCTCATATGGTTGAAGAAAAGCAATGAGCAAGTCTTCTCTAGCTAGAACCGAAGAGGGTTCCAGAGGGAAGAGAAATAAAGTTGGACCATAAACCCTTAAAAGAAAATAAAAGAATTTAGCAGAGTTGAGGGAAAGGGACTTGGTTTTAAAAATAAAAATTGCTCCAAAGATGCTTCAAAAGGCAAGAGGGGGAAATGAATCATTGAGCAAGCTGAGTACTATTGCAAGAACATAGGTCAATGTTCAGAATTGATACCAGAATGACTAGGACGATAAGAAAAGCTGGCAATACCTATGCATCTGAGAAACTGGCCTCTAGAATTGGAGGCATCAGTGGCACAAACTCAAACAACATAAGGTATTGTAGCTTTTTTGTCTCTGCCAGATTTTCAATGGAACCTTTGCTAAGTTTTCCAAGGCTTCAGTTAACACACCACAGACCATGGAATCCTGTGGTACACAAAGGGACCACAACCTAAAGGAGGAAACGAACTAATCTACAAGGGCAGTTATGGCAAAGTCAATAAGAAGTGAATTGCTTTGGCAAATCACTCTGATTGGTTAGTCGTGAGGAAAATATGGTGTCCTCTGGATGGGGAATTGGATTAGTGACATTTATACTGTTGGGAAATGCTTCTGAGAAACAAGAGGAAAATGAAAGAAAAATGAAACCTTGTCCTGGCAATAGTAAAGACAGAATCAACAGGATAATTAAAGGAATGAACTCAGGTGGTATTTTTGTAACCATGACAATTAACAAACATTGACTGTGCCTGTAAATAAAATCAGAACAAAAAAGACAACACAATACTTGCCTTTAAAAACGCTCCACAATCCTGTCATTTCTTATCCCCCCCTTAGTCACTCTCTCAAAACAGAACATTTTGTTGCCTGGCTTCCCTTTGTACTTTTGTTGTATATGTTAAAATATTAATTTTGCTTTCATGTTTTGAAATTTACAGAAATAAAACTATGTTGTCTAGATGGCTCAACATTTTGTGCTTGAAATTTATCAGCATTACTATTTTTATTAAAAGTTTATTATGAAAGACTTGCATATAAAGAATAATCACATATCAAAATTAACTAGACCAATGGTCTATGAACTTCAATGAACTTCTAAAACATTACAATAGCCATTTTGGAGCTTCACATTGGATTTATAATTTCAATAAATATACCTTTGTATATTTATTTTGTGCACTGCCACCAAAAAGTGATAATCTATGACAGAATAGAAAATCAAGTAGTTTTATATCCTCTCTTACCCATGTCCATCACCTGCATTCAGTTCTCTCTCATCACCAATATTCAAATTTATGAGCCTATGAGTTCATTCTCTTTATAAGCACCACAGGAGACATAAAGCATGGAGATGGGTGCTGAGGTTTTAGACAGTGTTAAAAGATGTCACTGAAAAAAGGAAGTCATTTAGGTTATGATCTAAAAAAATAAAATAAAAAAGTGAGGGGTAAGCCAGGACAGTATCTAGGATGCTCCAACATTCCAGATTGAGTGAGCAGCAATATGAAGGTCCCAAGCATATGACGTGGAAATAGAGGCAGTCAGAATGTGAACACAGGACACGATTGTTGAGACGCCTACAGGATTTCACTGGAATTTAGGCTTTTACTGAGGAAGATGGAAAGGTCCTGGAGGGGTTTAGAAGACTTGAATAGCAAGACATCTTTATGCTGTAGCATCATCATTCAGATGCTCTGCACAGAATAACCTGCAGGGATTCAGGGCTGAGGTAGAACAGGCACTATGAAGGCTAATGTGATAGCTTAGTTGGGAGATGTCAGCATCCTGGATCAGAGTAGTGGTAATGAGATTGTGGAAAGAGGGGGGAGACGGAAGGGGAGGGGAGGGAGGGGAGAGGGAGAGGATAGAGACGGAGAGGGAGAACATACGTATTAAAAGTAGGCATGAGAGTATCCACTAAAGTTAGGGTAGAAGAGAAATAAGTTTAAAAGGTTTGGCCTGGACAAATGGAAGGATGGGTTGCTCTCAATAAAGAAGGTATACCTGTGCAGGCATTTGGCTGAGTAGATAGAGTCAATTTTAGGCAATTTAAAATTTAGAAGAATGTTAGAAATGTGTGTGCTTATGTATAGAAGATATAGGAACATGTGACACTACACTTTTGAAATCTGTGCTGGAACTGTACATTAATCCATTATTCTGAATAAGATCACTAGGAAGGATATAAAATTAAAACACAAGGTGTCCAAGGTCCTTTTACACTCACAGTTATTCACCTAGCCATGGACTAAATGACTATATTCTCAGGTTCATGTGAAGCACTGATTCCTAAGGCAATGACTGTCTCCCCCGCTTGGGGTAAGTTTGTAGATCTCTGATCATGATAGGTATACTGCCCTTGTTAAAACAGACATGACAGTCTTCTTCGTTTGTTCTCTGTCTGCCATCAGAGAATACAGCCAGAAGGCAGTTCTCTGCAAACCATAGAGGAAGCCCTTGTCAGATAATAAACCTGAGAGTACCTTGGGCATGAGTTTCCTAGACTACAGGCCTCTGAGAAGTAAATGTTGTTTAATCAATTCAGTGCCTGGTAACATAACAACCTGGCCTCAGGCACACAATTAAATGAAATTCCCTCCCTTTTCTAACACTTTAAATATAATAACTACTTTGTCTAACACAGTAATACTGTAGCTGGTGCTATCGTCAGAATATGGCTTGCCTCCTTCAAAACAGATGCTAAATTTTCCTCATTATGAGATATTAAGAGGTGACCAAGGCCCTGTTTTTATGAATGGATTAGGTCAGTCTGGTGAATAATGGGTTATTATGTCTGTCTAGGTTTCTCTTGTGTTCTCAGCTCTTGCATATGATGTTCTGACCCAGTTCAGACCTTTACCGCTAAAAAGTCCAGCACCAGATGTGGCCCAAATAGACTGGGACAGAACACAAATAACCTTCCTTTCTTAGTATTAGCAACAGAAAATGGAATAAAGTGGGTAGGAAGAATTATTGGCTTCATTTTACAGATGGCAAAGCCGAGGTATGAAGAATAGCAAACCGATCACGAATGCACAATTAGTGTTCCGATCTGAGGCTGTAACCCAAACAGTCTGCTTGAGTTTCGGCTTCTAAATGTACTACACTAGTTTAGTTTTTGCCAATCTGGTAGCTGTGGTTTTGTTTCTGACTTCCCTAGGTAATCCCCATGTCAAACATGTTGACACATCGACGGCCATAAAGATTCACTCTTCAGAGAAATTTATGCTGATTTCTTTTGTCCATTTTGCACACTAATTGGCTGTGTATTTCTTATGGATCTGGAGAGACTCCTTGTGTATTCTGGGAAATGATACTTGGAGAGTTCTTTGTCTGATTGTGATTTTTCTCCCTTAGTTTTTACTAGACTATTGGTTTTATGAGACCTCCTGCCAAACAAACATGTTTTATTTAATGTAGTAAGATTCATCAGTCTTTTCCTTTGTGTGTGTTCTTGGACTTCAGAATTTTAATAATCTCTAATATGATGAAGTCTATTTCCTGAAATTTTTTTGTGAATTTTGCCTTTTCTCTTTACATCTTCATTCAAATCTGGATTTAAAAACCAAAACTAAGACATGGTGTTGGACTCAGGACAGCTACTGCTTCAGGAGCAATCAGCAAAGTGGCAGAGAGGGGCATGAGCTAGGCCTCTGTGGTACCGGTATTTCATGATCTGAACTCTGGTTTTGCACCTGAGTTCAGTTTGTGAATTTTCACCACTATCTGCACTTCTCTCAGTTTTCTTTGTGTATCTTTTACTTCAATGAACAGTTTTAAAATTCAAGTCTAAAGTCTTTTCTTGTTTGCTCACAAGGTTAGTTTGGTCCAACTTTGTTTGCTATTGATACACCTGAATTTATTTCAGCATTGCCTGCGGACTGCCCTGACCACCTTTGCTTTTGGATTTATTGCTGTTCTTACATCTCATTTTTCTCTGTATTTATGATTTATTTATTTATTATTTTTATTTTCTCACCCTTAGCTGATTGTGAAGTTATTCACCATAGCAGATATGTTTAACTGACATAAATTATTCTTGATATTCTTGTATTTTTAAAGATAATTATGTGTATGGGTTTTGCCTGCATGTATGTCTGTGCAAAATGTATATGCTTCGTGTCTGTGGAGGCTGAAAGAGGGCATCAGAGCTCCTGGAACTCGAGTTACAGACAGTTGCGAACCACTATGTGGGTGCCGGGAATTGAACCTGGGTTCTCTTGAAAAAAGCAGCCTTCGTTCTTAATTAGTGAGCCAGCTGTCTAGCCCTTTATCCTTGAAAATCTTTTTTAAGTACCTACAGTCTTCAATATGTTTGTTCCTTATTTTGATAATGTCTGTTTCTTTCTTCATATTGTGTTCTAATGCTTCCGAAGCATTAGAACACAAACATTGAATAGATTTCTTCCAGTTATTCCCTCATTGGAGCATTGGCGCTCTCTGTCTTGTTATTTCTGCGGTCTCTCACAGGCACTTGCTTCATTGCACATTTTTTGTCCCACTGTGAGGTAGTGTCCATGGCGCTTTAGCAAAGGTGACATCTTTGTGGCCTTGGCTGAGAGTATAGCCTTACAAAAATGCTTTATTTTTGTTTTTGCTTTGTTCCAATCTAAGAACTGGTTTTAAATTGATTTTTCAGTTTGAGTCTCTTGGATGTCACAGGCAATATAAATTTAAACCACGACCCCCCCCATAAAGTCAAACCAGGGGTTTAAATCTCCCAAGGGATACATCTTCCTCTAGCTCGAAAACACCCAACATTGTCTGAAATATCGTGAGACAAAGTTGGTCTCATTGCAGGACTATTTTTCAGATAAATCTAGCCCATAAATCAGATACAAACATAGTTTATGGCTATCATTTGCATACTATTAACAGACCAGTTGACTGCCTATGTTGTGCCAATATTGTGCTTGACACTGGGAATTCAGTGAAAAAATAAAATATATTTGTTTTTTTTTTTTCTGGGAGTTTACAGTCAGAGGCATTTGTTACATTGACATGACCTAAACCATATCATAAGTCAGCCCTCAGCAGCAGTTGCTCTATTCTTGTTCTCCTTCTCTGAAACATCCACAGGCCCTTCTCCAATGCTTGGTCATCAGCCAACGTATCACCCTTTGTACCTACTCATCATTCCTGATCTAGGAGAAGTCCCATGAACACCTAGTATTCTCCCAAAAGTCAAGCAGCTGCCAAAGTCAGAGGGCACTGGGCAGATTCAGAAGCAAGTGCATGCACCAGTGGCTGCCTGGAGACCCCTAACACTGTTCCTCGGATCAGCTACAATGAGACTCGGCCTTGCCTCTCCCTGCTGTAATAATCACTGCATTGCAAATCTGGAAGAAGGGAGGAAAGACAAGAAAATGGGGTTCTTAAGACCCCAGTGAGTCACAACCTAAAACTACCTGAAGAAGTAAAGAATGATTAATATGAAGAAGAGAGAACCATCGCCCTCTCTTTACTCGCCTCCTGTGTCTTCCTCGGTTTGCCCTGATTTCTTCCAAGTCCCAGGCTGGTGCTTTTTTTCACTTTGGGAACTATATAAGAATGTCTCTTTGACTTCCAGAAAAGCCACAGGAAGGAAGACAAAATGTCAGTGCTGTCAGGGAAACACTGCCTCAGCACGTTCCACGTCATAGGAAGTCTAAGCACATAGGACTTGGGAGAGGCACGCAAAAGGCCAGCATTGGACTTTTCTGAATTTGTTTTCTTTCTTTTCATTTCTTTTTTATTTTTCTTTCCTTTTTTCTTTTCCCTTCCTTCCTTCCTTCCCTCTTTCTTTCCTTCTCCCTTCTTTCTTTCTCCCTTCCGTTTTTCTTTCTTTCAAACTAATGCTTATTTTTGCTCCTGGTCTTAATAATTCTTGTATTCTTGGACAGATGTACAGAATGAATTTCGGCCATCTTCCCCTTTATCACACAATCTTAGCTCCTTCCATCTTTTCCTTCCCAGGAGATCTTACTAGGGTTGTGGACATGAGTACTTTTTTCTTTTTCTCTAAAGCCTATGCCACTAAATGACTACACCACTAGGGGGAAAAGCAGCTCTTTCTACAGCAATAATTACTTGACAATAATTTCTCAAGGAGGGTTAGGGCTCAGCACCTCCTCTCCACACACAATGAAACATTGATGGTTCCATCTTCCATAGATCTTGCCTAGATAACCTTAGCTACTGTGAGTTGGCGAGTGTCACAAGCCCCATGCCATGCTCAGAAAATGGAATTTCTCAGCACCCGTGCTGATTCTCTGACTGTTAATCTTTCTGCTCATTGTTCCACAGTGTTTATTGATCTTTAGAGAGGCTGGTAGCAGTGTCCCAGTTAGAACCAAGCTCAAGATTATCATTCTTAGAACTCTGACCAGTTATGATTACCTGCACCAACTCTACCTACTACAAAAAGACGCTTTTCTGACAAAGGCTGAGAGAAGAACCAATTTTTGGGTATAAAGCTAAGTATCTTGAAGGTGATTTGAAATGTCCATTCAGCAAAAATAAACTAAAACCAACAAAAACCACTAGGTGGTCCCTTTCAAGGACCAATGACCTCTCTCGTTCTTGACCAGGTTTAAAGTACCAGGAATGAACGAAGCCCATAATTTTATAAGGTAAGAAAAAAATGATTTGTAAATTGATAATTTTTCCCTTGTAAAACTCACTATTTTCATATTTCTCTTAGTTTTTTAAAAGAAAAATAAATAAATTACATAAGTCTATAGTTAAGTTGTGTCAGAATTGAAAGCTGCTTCCTCATGCTCATCTCTCCCAGCTTGTGCATCTTATAATCTACTTCACTTGATGTTGGATCACAGAAAGGCAGTGCTGAGTCAGGGATTCAGCCTGGACACGGGGTCCTTGGTTGCAAGCTGTGTGACCTTGAAGTTTTGACTGAGGCAAGCATGAGGGGTTCACTGAAGGGCGACTCTCAATATTCTACAATATCTAACATGTGGGGGTTCCCAATGAGGAACTGCTAGAAGACAGTCATTACAGCGGTGTGCATGCCATTACATCTAATGCAAGGAGCTAATGAGAGGGTAGCAAAGTATTGATGGCATATATATTATCTATTTGTCATCTTATTAAGTATTAATTTTTAATCTTTAGTTCTTTATAGTCATGGAAACAATATAAAAAGAAAAAAGACCTGTCTCCTTTGCCTAAGCCAAACAATGAAATTTAATGGTAATATTCTACTTCTTAGCATCTGTGAAAACACGATTTGGCAGTTCTTTCTGGATGTAGATTTTAATGTCTTATTAAAACAGAAGAGTAGGAAGTGAAGATCAGAAAGGAAGAAGAAAACCAGGAATGGACTGTCTGTCTCAGAGAAACCAAGTGAAGAAAGGGTCAAAAGTGAATCTTATCCGCAATGACAGTGTCAAGGAGAACCAATCTGGTTCAGAGGCTGATTATACCAGGAAGAAAGGACTAACAGAGACACTGAGGAGATGTAAGAGCCTGATGAGATGGGAGAGGGGGAGGACAGAGGCTCAAGTAAGGAAGAAGACCAAGGTTTCTGGAGTTCCCACCCAGCTAATTGCATCAGTCCATCTGAGGTGATGGACCCAGGAATGGCTGAGTGTGCAGTAAGGAGCAAGTGCAAATGCCTTGTTGTGTAGGCATGAATATGCCGTGGCCACGTTGCTTCTTCCTAGGTTAACAACTGTTCTGTAAATGATTGACAGGACTCATGTAACTACACTCACTTTTAGTTTGAAAATAAAATGTCTAAATTTTTATCTACGTTGATCCTTTAAACTCCCTCGTTTTGACAGATCTGTGGAATTAATGTAGTAAGAGTCAACATTCTTACACATGATGTTATTGAACACAGAGTATCATAGATTATCCAGATGACAAAGAAACTAAACTTAGGAGAGAATGCAGTTAACTTAGCAACTCATCGTACTTTAAAGCCCTATGGGAAATGTTCTTTATTTTTATGAACTTTATTTAAACTAACCCAGATTTGAAAAGGTGTGTCCCAGTGAATAAAGAGGCCAAAGCTTCAGCAAGCTACACAGCCTCTCTGTGTAAGGACAAACAGCCTCTCTGTGTGAGAGGACAAACAGCCTCGCTGTGTGAGAGGACTCTTTCACCAATTTTGATGAGGCTTAGTGGCTCAGGGAAGGTAAACACCATGTTCAAATCTGGCTGTCAGCCTTGATGTGCCCCCTAAGACAGGGAGGCAGCATGTGAGTCTCCCACGTGCCCTTTCTCTGGGTGGCTTTGGAAAGCAGTTCTTCATATATGCTGGAAAATAGCATGCAAGTGACATAGCAGCTTGTGAGCATTTTCTGAGGAAGCTTCTATTCTTTTTAAGCATACCACTTAGATAATATCCAATAGCTGCATATGTAAGAAAAATATGAACATATTAAAATCCAAGTTAAACTGATGGCAGATATGTGAAAGAACAAAATTATCAAATCCCAGAGGTTGTAACCGAAAAGCGAATGGTATCTAAAGTAGTTTTATTTGGTCAACAATGAGAAAGAAGAATTAGAATTGATAGGAATTATCAATTGATTGTTTGAATTATGACTCAAGAAGGCAGTGCATATTTGAGACTGGATTAAAATTGCTACAAAGACTAGGGGGAAATGACCAAGATATTAGCAGTTACCATGCTCCCCCTTCAAGTAGCAAGATTTTTCTGTTTTGTATTTCTCAACATATGTGAGACTCAAGTTGTCTTTATAAAGAGAAGTAACTAGAAGAAAGCCATCAACTGAAACCATCTGGACCATGGCTGAGAGGCTGGATTTTCTGAATAAGCAGGGAACTTAAAAGTCTCAAGCTATAGAAATACCTGCTTGAGCAAGGCTGTGAACAGACCATAAGGGAGGCTGAAAACATTGCGGAGGAAAGTCCCCAGGGCTTGCCTTCTCACCTCTGAGAGGGGCTGCAGGTGCATGCTCAATGTACTGTGTCCAAGCAGAGAGGGCAAGCTAGACAGTCACCCTAGCGGCCGCCACTCTGGGATCACAGCAGCACAGCAGGTCCAGTGACCTGGCACCTAACTCCAAGCTAGCAGACTTACTTCCTGAATTTTAGTGACAGCACTGGGTTTAAAGAGGCGGACATGTGCATCACTTAAGAGAGTAAAACACACCTTCTGCCCCCACATAGGTCCCCACAGCTCTGCTACACGCTACCTCCTCATGACACCCTCATCTCTTCAAGACTCCATTTCTAAGGACACTGAGAACAATTTATTAATCTTCAATTTATTTGAGAGGAAAAAAACCTCATATTCTATGGTATTAATTCCTGAAGCATATTCAAAAACAATTTTTATTTCTTGCTGAACTTCAGGTCTTTGAAAGATATTAACGCAGACAGTCTTTGATATTTTGAGAGTTGGGAGGCATTTTAAGGATCCCGAACTTAGCAAGCCTTAAAAGGAGGTATGAAGGTAAAGTGTGTTAACTTATATGTTGAAATGGATCTTAAGCTTCCTGCAGGGCGAGGGGCCGCTGGCACCCCTGGGATGTAGTCTTATACATAGATTATGTTGCATTCATTTAAAGCTGGGCTGCTCTGTGGAAAGGATAGGGGTTATTTGGGGTGCTCTTTTCTTATTTTAGAGTAGGTTTTGCTGTTGGCAGTTCTGAAATGCTCTCCTTACAGGTTTAGATGTATATTCTTAGGATTCCGACGCCGCAGGAGAACAGCGATGAGATGCATTGAAAGTGCATTTCCAAGCTGTCATTGGCCTTTTGGAGATTTTATCATTTGGGGTTTTGCTACTTCTCACAGGCAGCATGCAATGCGAACCTTAGTGCTTCTTTTTAGGCTTCAGTATTATATTAATGCACACTGGTGTTTTAAACAGACAGAAGAGCATTAGAAGCATAGTAGGCTCTAACATTGTTACAGTATTCAAGGAATAGGTGATATTCTTAGAACCTGGAGAGAGAGAGAGGGGGAGAGAGAGAGAGAGAGAGAGAGAGAGAGAGAGAGAGAGAGAGAGAGAGAGAGAGAGAGTTTGATTGCTTGTTTTGACGTTAGAATTTTCTGCTGTTTCAGGAAAGTACAAATCATGGAGCCTTAGCTCAAAGCTGAAGATTTTGAAGTACACTAGGCAGATTTTTTTTCTCTCTGATTGAGTAGTTGTCTTGATGTTCATGTGCTTAGCAGAACTTTATCTGAATACGTTGGATATCTTATAACAGACAGTCACCATCCCTATGGACATCTTACTCCTGTCTATTTCCCATCTTATCTTTCCAAATCATAGATGGGCTCATGCCACGGCTTGCAGATCTAGGATAGCTAGCTCCTTACCATCTATCAGATGAAAACTCATTATCTTACCATGATGTTCTAAACTCTTCCAGGTGTAGTAACCAGGCCCATCTCCCTCTCGTGTTATGACTTTCCTTTTCACAGACACAAAGCAATAGAGGCAGAACCAAGATGCTGCAGGCTGAGGATGCTTTGCAGTCATCAGTGGTTTAGGCAGAGGGGAGACAGGCTTAGTAAAACAGAGTGTGGTATCTTATGCTAATAGGACTAGGCAGGAAGTGTGGGCCAACTGGGGCTTCTTAAGGCACAACTAGGGGGAACTTAATGTTACTGAAAGTAGATGCTCAGTGCACAGGAATAAGAAGAAGACTAAAGCCAGAGAGGGCTAGAGAGGTTGTCTTAGTCCTTTGCCTCCTTCCGTGGTGAGTTTTGCATGAAATACAAGCCTTCATCGAAGGGTCAAGTGTGAGTCTGTCCTTTGAGTGGACCCAGATTCCCACACTCAGCTCCCTGCTCTGCCACCATAGACTCTGTGACCTTTGTCATGACATTTTGTACTTCTGAATATCCTTCTTCCTAGCAGGAAACTGTGATATGACTTAGTAGAAGGATTAAGGATTAGTTAGAGATGTATTAAGCAGTTTTGGAAGGATTAAGTAAAGTCAGTCCCATCTGTACAGAGTAAGATCTCTGTAACCTTAGTTGTTCTTATATTGCTACGATGAATTTTAACATTGCTTTTGTTTGTCTGAAGATAAGAAAACAGAATTAGACTAGTGTAATGACCAGGGGAACTCATCCGTCCTGGTTGTGAGCTTTTCCCATGTTAGCATACTAAGTCCCACAATCTCGAAGTTGCTCTTCAGTCATGGGCAAACCACTATGACTAGGGACTTTATAAACAGAACGGCCTCCAGCAGCTGTATTGATTATATTTGCATTACTATGACCGAATGCCTGAAATGATTTAAAGCAGCAAAAGGTTTCTTTTGGCTCAAGGTTTTATAGAGCTGGAGTTGTGTTTGCTTGGGCCTGTGTGCTTGAACAGAACATCATGGTGGCAGGACCATAAAACGGGAGGTTCTTCCTTTCATTTTATGGTATTTAGAGAAATGGAGAGAGAGAGGAGGGCCTGGCATGATACAGTGCTAAGAAATACCCTCAGTGGTCTACTTCCTCCAGCTAGGTCCAACATTCTCCCTTTTACCACCTCTCAATAATGCCCTCATGCTATGGATTGACTGTATTCACCTATGCATTAGGTCAGAGCCTGCAGGACGTAATTATCTCTGGAAAAAAAAAAAAAACCAGCTTTACTAATCTCATCACTTTTCAGATCAATCAAGTTGATAATCAAGATGAACCAAAACAGCTACTTAGTGGCACAAACTTGCCCTCCCCCACCCCCACTTCTTTTTGTAAGGCTTAAGATATCAAATATCAAGATCTGACCTAGGGAAATGTCCTACTAGAGTAAGGAGGGAGCTGAGGAGGAGAAATGACCTTCTATGTGTTCATCTCTAGCTACATACCTTTCTTGCTGGTTTAAAGGAAAGGTTTTTGTCTTAAGCACTAACGGTACGGCGGGCACCAGACTGCCTGACAGATGAGAAGTTTGTTACTGCTGTTGTGCACTTTCTTCACGACTCAGAGCGCAGAGGAGCGAACACTATGAAGAGATAGAAATGTGGACTGGGTAAGAGCACAAGTCCAGAGAAAAAAGAACAAAGCCTAAAGGAGTCTATGCATATCTGAAGATGGGGAAGGAAGAGCTAGAGCCATAGTGAGGTACTGACCTCATGCAAGGTGAATCGGAGCACAGCACCAACTCCTTTCCTCTGTGGCATCTTTTAAAATAGGAAATGACTTTCTGGAAGGAGTTAGCATCTCCTGGCCTGATCTATACCACCATACCACCGAGAGAGTCGGGAAATGACCCCAGTAAGACGTAAAGCATGGAGTACTCATCCCAAAACCTTCAGAAAGGAGGCAGTTCATCCAGCCTGACTTTCACTGGGTTCTATCTTGTCTCCTCTTTATTCTCTTGTTCTCTGGATGATAAAACGTGTGGAAAACAAAACAGAAAAAAAAAATGAGGCAGAAAAAGCCACAGCAAGTGATCTGGTAATTGTTAGCATATATGACATGGGCCATTTTAATGAAGATTTATATAAAGATCCATTGGGACAAAAAAATGCGCTTTTAAAAAAATACAAAACTGGTGCTGTCAAGATAGCTCAGCTACTAAAAGCAACTCCTGGTAAAGGTACCCACTGCTAAGCCTGATGACCCAAGTTTTATCCCAGAGCCCACATGAAGGTTGTCTTCTGACTGTCAATTTGTACCATCGTATCACATGAAAGTGGCCCTGGGACTCTCTAAGGCCTTTGCAGAGTCTGTGGGGACAACAGGATTTTCAAGAAAGACTCTGTACAGTGAAGCTACTCTTCATCTTTGTAGTCATTGTCATGAATATAGTCTGGAGACTGTAACTTATAACATCAACTCTGTTTCAATTTAATGTCAGTTGAAACAGAATTCAGCTGTCTCCTATAAATCACACATTTGTAGATTTGAAAAAAAAATGTAAACAGGAAGTGTTGCTTATGTTAACATGTAATATTTTCATTATTATCATTTTGAAATAAATTAACTAATATTTTTAAATCTGCATTTAAATTTTCTAATACGGGAAGATTGATTGCTGTAATTACTCCTATTCTGGTAAAAGTTTAACAGTTGGTCCTTTGGGAGGAGTGAGATAGTGCTGATGTGTGATGTCACCTGATTGCACAGTATGAATTCTCTTATTATGTCTTCAAGTTGTTGCTAAACCTGAGTTGAGAGTTAGCTAGTTCCTGCTAGCTCCTCTGAACATGATTCACAAAATCAAAGTTCTTTGGGAATACCTCAATAATTTCTAAGTCTGTAGAGAAGCCTTGTTATAAAGGCTTATGAACTGCCTATTGTAGTGGAAGGCCTCCTTTAACCCCAGCCCTCAGGAGGGAGGCAGAGACAGAACGATCTCTGTGAGTTCTAGACCTGCTTTGTCCTCATAATGAGACTTGTCTCAAACACAAACAAACAAACAAAACTAAAACCATAAAACAAAACACCAAAAACAAATTAAAGAAAACAATAACAACAAAACAACCAACTCACAAACCCCAGCTGTCCTATTTTGCCTTATATTGCTGAGATGACACATTTTGATGAAAGGCAACTTGGGGAGGAAAGTGTTTATTTAGATTATACAGCCCAATCATAGTTCCTCAGGGCAAGTACTCCATCAGGAACCCACAGGCAGAAACTGAAGCAGAAACCATGGAGAAATGCTGCTTACTGGCTTGTTCTTTATGGCCTGCTCAGACTGCTTTCTTATATACACCAGGCCCACTTGTCCCGGACTGGTTCCACCCACAATGGTACAGGCCCTTCTACATCAATCATTAATAATATATTTTTTAAATGCCCTACTGACTTGTCTACAGGCCAATCTGATAAAAGCATATTTCCAATAGAGGTTCCCTCTTCTCAGATACCTGGAGTTTTTGTTATGTTGACAAAAAACTAACCAGTGTGCCAATTAACCAACCAACCCAATCAACCCAACCAACTAATCATACTTGGAAACTTCTAATGTACAGTATAATCATATTTTTTTTGTTTTAAAATGCAACTATATAGAAAAATTCTGAGAAGACATCAGTTACCACTATGGTGAAAAGAAAAACAAAACAAACAAAAAACATAAAACAAAAAACCCTGAATTTACTAATAGCGTTGTTTCTAGAGGTAGAAAGAACAAGCAAACAACAAAACAACCAAAACCCAAACCCAAACCAAACCAAACCAAAACTTAAGTTTTCCTCTATAAAGTTTTGTGGGCTTGAATTTTTATAAAAAGAATGAAAGTCCAATAGAAAATAGAAAAGAAAAGAAATGTATTTTAATCTATTGTTTGGTGATACCTGGGTTTTGATTTTCTAGTAGATACTATGAGCTTGTTTGAATAACAAGATTTCTTTTAGGGCCAGATAGTGGTGGCTCATGTCTTTAATCCCAGCACTTGGGAGGCAGAGGCAGGAGGATTTCTGAGTTTTAGGCCAGCCTGGTCTACAGAGTGAGTTCCAGGACAGCCAGGGCTACACAGAGAAACCCTGCCTTGAAAAAAAAACAAAAACAAAAACCAAAAAACAACAAAAAAAACCTTTTAGTCCCATAACTTGGAATCTGGTGATGTTCTCACCCATTCTGGCTCATTCATTCCTCATATATGAGATCATCGTTAGGATGATGAGCCTTTATCCATCACAAGACAGCTGTCCCAGAGGAGCCCCCATTCTGCCCTGCCTCTATCCTTCCCAGGGCCTTTTGTTGTTGTTGTTTTGTTTTTTTTCACATCTAGTTAGTCTTTAGCTCCATTCTCAAGGACTCCTGTGACATCCACTGAGTCAGACTTCTTTTTAATGTCCCTGAAAGAGGTAGGTGTGTGGGGTGCAGGGTGAGGGGCATGGAGTAGGGCACACAGGCCCTCTAAAGTTGCCAGTGGCAGCAGATCCTTACTCCTAGCACCTCTGCAGGCCATCCATTTACACTACAAAGGCATGAGTACCAGCCTACATGGGGCAAACAACCGGACATTGTAACACACTGATGAAGAAGTAGAACATGTCCCTGTTCTTTTGGCACTAAATTTCCAGGGATTACAGTGACTTGGCCCTTCCTCCCTGACACACACACTATTACACAGGAGGATTAAGGCCTCTTAGGGCTCCCTTCCAACCTGACTGCCTTGTCAGGTATGGGAAGTGGCAGAAGACTGACATCAGGACAGAAGATAAATCAGCATTTATATATCTGAGTCCCGAAATTAACATACCTATGGATCCAACCTAGTTGAAAGTTTGCAAAGGATGAATGTGCCGAGTTATGAAACATTGTATTACTGAGACTGAAAGATTGAAATAGTCAGATGAGCAAGGCATCTGCAAGGCAAAGCAAATTGACCTTTGTGGTGGCAGAGACCTATAACTGTGAAAAAAACTGGCCACAGCTTTAAATATCATATTTTTGAATCATTTGGAGGTGAAGGGATTTTTTTTAAAAGAACATGTCTGAGAGTGGGAGAAAATAATTCAAATAGGCTATTGCTGTGAATACGCCTCTGTCAGGGAAAGGTCTTTGTAGCTAGAGTGAAATGGCATTTCTTTGTTAATGAGGTGAACATTTATGAAGAGTTATTATGTATATTTCTCAAAAAATAATACTGTAGATCTCTCTGTAATGCAATAAATGTCTGGGTGCAATCCACCTAGCCTATTGTCTAAAATATAATGCAAATTCTAACATAAGCACCTCTGAATAAATCGAGTCATATCTCACAAGTTGTAATAATTCACAGAGCTATGGTAAATGGTTTTCTTATTAGAGAGTTCATACAGTTACAACCAGAGCATAATAACCACCTTGCCCAGATTCACTTAAAAACAGTTCTATTTATCAGAATAAACCCACACTGTATATGTTGAAAATTAGTTCAGTTCTCATTCAATACATAAAGAGTCAAGACCAGCTCATAAGAATTGAACCCGATGTTTCTGGGGTCATGGAAATCTAGAAGTCAGAAAGATGCACAATTAGAATTTAAAAAGACAGATAGATTCTTTTAGGATCTTTGAAACAATTTCTAAAATGAGTTTAAATGACATGGATCTTCCATTCCACAGAACTATAAACATGTCATGATTTTTTGAGGCCTAAGGGGGAAATATGAGTATCTTAGAGTGGTTTTTATCAAAATGGTCGCCCTGGACCCTGAACTTGCTGAAGAATCTACCCTTTCCATAGCACCCTGCACTATACCTCCAGGAGCACGATGGTGCCCCTCCCCAGGTCAGCTCCTGATGCTCTTGAATGCCAGTGGCGGGAGTATTTCAACAGGACTATTCTTGGCTCATGTTAACTTCTGTAGTATTTTGGTCCTGCTTCTGCTTACCCTCAGGAAACAGCAACAGCGCAGAGCTTGGTGCCTGGAACCCACCCAAGCCCTATGTGCTTCTTTAAGGGTATATTTATTGACTGAAGGGCTTACTTGGTTTCACATATGACCAAACTGGTCAATGAGTTTTGATAGCAGACAATGACAGAAAAAAATATCTTGAGAAAAATTACATTTATTTACCTTGACAGTTCCTTTGAGTCACCATCCTTACTAGAGTCACTGGGGGGCTAATGGCACGTGTAACATTTTGTTTATAAAAAAAAAAAAAAAAAAAAAAAAAAAAAAACCTTCATAAAGTCAGATTTTGTGTGCTTGTATCATAAGCTGAAATTTTCAATGCAATTTAAAATCAAGGATTTTCTTCTCACATTCCTCAACTGAGGTATTGAAAAGTGATAAGAGACATTGCTTTGAATCCATTACTCATCAGAACATTTGTGTCAACAATAGAAAAGCAACCACCTTTGTTCTGAAAGACAGATCTGATAGCTAGCTCCTGGAGGTCAACACTCACATCATAATGTGTGACCAAGGAACTGCTCAGGGAGACTAATCGCTCACATGCACTTACAGCGCTGACAAGGTATCCCACATAACTTATATACGCATCCCGGAGAGATCTACATTATTTTACGTATATCTTTTTTAATATATGTAAAACTGAGCCATTTATGAACACAGAGATTAGAGAAAGTCTTCAAGACAGCTTAAAATACTAATGTTCTGTCATGGAATTGGGATAATTTTCATATCGCAAAATGTGCTAGTACAAATTGTTTCTCAGCAGAAAGAGAAGTAGAAACCTTGATTCAGTTACATCCTGTTGCTCTCAGCCAATGACATAGGGGAAATACATTTTCATGTCCAACTGGACATTATTAATGAATTTGCATCCTTTAAAATTTTGTTTTTCCTTAACAATAGAGATCACTGAATGGCTTTTCTTGGAGTCAAATGTTAAATATGATTTTTGGGAACAGAGTTTTCTTTATCTGTTTTCAAGTCCTTGAATGCATTCTTCTGGTGACAACTGGGCTTCCAAGTACTTATAACTTGTCAGACAAAGGTGCTCTTTGTGGAGAGGGATTCATTGAGTGCAACAAAATATCTTGAGAATGAGGTCTCTTGAGAGTGTTAAAGATTCTCAAACATGCAACACAAAGTTACAGAACACTTGCACATGAATTATAACCTTAAACACACACTTGAGTCTTCTTAGAATGTCTACCTCAATATATATAAAACATTCTATTTTTACGTAGTTCTCAAAAACTCTTGTGCCTTTGCTTTTAAGAAACAATCGTGGAAAGCGTCCTAAATCACATATGGATAGAATGCTAATTGCACTCATTGTCACTTGAGAAACATTCCATGCTCAGCTGACAAAATTGCAGATTAGATTTTAGTTTCTGAAGCCTCAAGAGTACTGTGTCCAAGAAATGATGTTTGTTGGGGTACTAAATAATTCTAGGTGAAAGGGGACAGATTTTACTGTCTTGTGGGTTTAGAGTAGTGAGCACATAATATGACTAAGAAGGGGTCTCTGTAGAATCAACACTGAGCACCTTCCAAATGAGTTTGTGAAGGTGAGGCTGGGAGACACTCTTGATTCACTAACTGAAGACAGAGGAAAGATCCATCAGCAGTGGGAAGGCACTGGGTGTAGAATTGCTTCCAATCTAATTTCTCCTGTCTTTCTACTTACCATATAGTTTCATGTGAATGATCCCCCTCTCACTTTACAAATTCCTGTTCTGTGAACAAGAGCTAATAACATAAAGCTGAGTGGTTGATGTCACAAGAATTACAGAGGTTAATTTTAATTAAATTACCATAGACAATGAATGACAAATATTTTACAAATAAAAACCAATTGATATTTTACGAAGTTATCGTGGGAAAAAATAGATTGAATTATTTACAGTAGGACAGTTGCACATACTGCGATTGCTACAGTGGGTCTGTGGCTCATCAGTGAAGCCTCTAAGTGAGTTTTGAGTAGGTGGACAAGTCACCTCAAAAAGGATTCTGTGGATTTGAGCTTTGGCAGTGGCATTGCCTTTCCAGAGCTGAGAACTGTGGAATGCTTATTTTGGTGATCTCTTGGAATCATCCTACCTACAAAAATATATGCATTTATACAAACACTCAAATCTTGGTGTCTCTTAGTCTCCGCATACTCCCACAAAATATAAAATCCCCAGCAGTTTTCTTTTTTTCTTAAGTATTTATAGAAACCCCAATGGAGGAGTTTCTTACTGACTCTTGTGTCCCCTCTATCTTGTGTGCTGCCCCCCACCAGGAGATATTAAAAAATTCTGCCTCTGAGGCTATACTTAAGACCCAACAAATCAGAATCTTCAAAGTGGCATCAGCCATATAGGTTTTCAAAAAAAAATTCTCTGGGTGTTTCCATGATGTAGCCTGGTTTGAGGAATGCTGCTCAAAACCCGCTAGTATATAGCCACTTCTTACCAACACATAGACATTTTACTTTGATTGACTGGCTCAAAACCTTTTCCACTTGCCAGCCAGAAGGACCCCAGTCAACCCTTCCATGTAGAGCTCAACACCTTCTAGTTTCTCCACTCTGTCATTCATTAGAATTACTTAAGTAGAACGTATGCTGCAGCCATGCCCTAGTCTAGACTAAATAAATCAGAAGTCCAGGCCATAAGGTCCAGGTATCCAGGATTTGTGAACAACATTTTCCCATGTGTACTGTCTTAGCAGTTTCTAAGAGAGTTGAGATATTCCTTGTCATCTGTAAGGCATGGCCCGCCTCTGTGCTCTGATGGTGCTCTCCCACCCACAGAACTGCAGCTAGCCCCAGCTTGTCCAGATGTCACCCCAAGCTTCCACCCACACTCATCATGGTTTGTCACTTGCAATTCCAGGACTGTCTCATTCCTTGGGGCACCTGCTATTTCTGTTACTGGCATCTTAAGCCATATTTTCCTGCCTCTTTTACTTTGCCATGTATGGTTCTTTCTAATAATTTTTTCCCTAATAAAAGAAAAAACAGGTGTGTGCATGTGCATGAGTGTATTCATTTTTTTGGAAGTAGTCCCTTTCTCTTCTTTGGACACTTACGCAAATACTTTCTACTTTTCTTCCTCCTCCTCTTCTTCTTTCTACTTTCTTCCTTCTTCTTCTTCTTCTTCTTCTTCTTCTTCTTCTTCTTCTTCTTCTTCTTCTTCTTCTTCCTCTTTCTCCCCTTCCTCCCCTTCCTCCTCCTCCTCCTCCTCCTCCTCCTCCTCTTCTTCCTATTCCTCCTCCTCTTCTTCCTCCTCCTAGCATCCTTAAAAGAGGATTAGTCCCCAGTAGACACACCTGCATTACAGATGAAACCATTCTGCCTCTACTCCCGCCCTACCCCACTCCTGAAGCATCAATCAATATTGTCATAGTACAGGTATGCCAGCCGGTGAGATAGTTGGGATGGTCAAGTTCATCCACAAGAGGATGCTGGCTCCCAGGCTATGTCATATTCCTTTCCATTTCTAGGGATTTGCCTCTCAAGGCTCTTTCTTTAGATATTAATTTTTAAATTTTTGAACTCCAATTATAAATAAAATTCAAATCCCTTCTCTTAGGTGTCCTAGAACTTGGGCAAAACAGCAAACAGGTCCAAATACCTTTTATAGGCTATGAACATTCTACAGCCCTTAATTGCTGTTTCCTGTCTTTAATGTAGAGAAACTCCTTAAAGTATGCCATACTTAACACTTGGGCATATAAGAATTCTACAAACAGCACATCCATCCCAGGAAATACCCAGTAGCAATTTTAAGGGAAAGAAATGTTTCCTTAAAATCAGACTACATTCCTCTGGATGTGTTTAAACTTTCCATTCTTTGAATACTTAGATGAATCAAAATTCTCATATAGACCTCAACCTTGTGCTCTAATAGCAAGACAAAATGCCCAGCAATAAATCAGCACGGAAGGGGAGAGTCATGGTGTTTCCCTAAGATGGTGCTATAAATTATTAGTTTATGCCAGAAATGAGTACAGGCAGTCATAAAAATGAATCACCCTGAAATCAGCCTACAGGCTACCATTTGAGAAGACCTGCATTAGGACATAAAAAGTTAAGACATAGTTTCTTTTCCCACCCTAGGGAAGACCCCATATATGGAACCTCCTTTTAACGATCCAGAAACCTGCTGTGTCAATCTCAGAAGATGGACCCTCTGCCACTTCCCATTCAAAGTGCTGGTTACAAAGCCCTCCCTGCCTTCCAGTTCCTAGTAGTCTGGAGATCTGCTCCCAATTGTCAGAGCCCCTCAGAATCATAGGCATGACATCTTCTGCAAAGAAAGGTAAGTCAAGAGCTGACCAAAATGCCATCTTTCTGGAAACCCAAAGTAACCCTATCCAGACGGATGTCTCTGTGACCCTGTTTTCACTGGTCTCTGTGGAAGTGTAAAGTTCTGTGACTACAGGGTCTCATATTGACAACTGGATCAAAACTTCTTTTTCTCCTTTTTCTCTTTTCTTCTTTTTCTCTTTTTCTTCTTTTTCTTTCTTTTTCATCAGGCATCTGTTCCCTACTACTTTGATTTTGAACGTTTAACTTGACTTGGGCAAGGCACAATATGAAATGGGGGAAGAAATGTGTCTCAATTCATAGTTCTTAGCATCTTGGAACAATAAAAAGAAAACACAGCCACAGTGACTAGCTCATTACCTGATGCTCTGTCCTGCACAGACCCACTACCTTGTCTTGTATTCTCCCTTGAGACCAGATGGGATTCCAATCCCCCCCAGCCTTAACCCCAGTGTCAAACAGCATAGGTGCTCAAATGACCTTCCTAAAACCAAATTCCCTTTCAGGCATTGTATCCAGGGCTCCAGATCATCTTTTCTCTGATAGGATTGTTTTCTGGACTGTAGAGTCACGTTTCTGGAAGCAATTCAGTCTCTTTTGTGAAGGAATGAGACAGAGGTATCTTGTTAATGACATTCTCTAGGTCCTTCAAGGCCATCAAGGAAATGGCAGCCTGAAATTTGGCCATATTCTCAATAAACACACACTTGGGCATATGCATTCAGCCTTGATGTTTTCTGTACTGCATCAATAAAATTTAATTAAAATGTGTAGAAAAATTATAGTCGTTTCCATTTATCATCCTCAAATGCTATGATGATATCAAAGCCCTTCATACCTGGACCTATAAGTAGGGTGATAAAAATATAATGAGCCATTAAAAGGGGTTATGCCACTACCATCCTTAGAAATTTTAAGGTAATAATGGGTAACCATCTGTCTTGAATGTCATCAAATAGAGACCAGGACAGTTGATGGATTAAACTCTATTCAGATACATTTTTTCTCCTTTTGCATGGAATCAAATATAATCAAACAAGAGTGTGGGTTATAAATATTTATGGGTTGCTATTTAAGCATTGATGATGGTATTTTTTGTTGTCTAAAGGTGAAAGGAGAGATGGATGAATGGTGAGTGTGTGTGTGTGTGTGTGTGTGTGTGTGTGTGTGTGTGTGTGTAAAACTTAAAAGTTTATTTTCATAGCCCTACCTAGCTCTCAGCCTCTTTGGTTTTAAATCTTGAAATTCCCAACTACAGTGGTAGCTTATGTATTATCAACAAACACAGATGTGAGTTAATAGACCAGGAGAGATCATTTGAGCAGTTACACTCTGACTATAGCTTTCCATGGGAAAAAAAAAAAGAATATTTCCATGAAAAAATTTATGAGGAAGCACAGCGCCTGGCTTGTGTCTTCTGTATCTTTATCCTCCTTGTCCTCTGGGATCCAGTGCTTGGGATGCAGAGGGAACTCACTGAGGTTCCGAATGGCCATCTGTGGCCCCTGTTGTTATGTTGACCACGGAGTAAAAGCTTCTAGGGGTTCACAGACATTCTGGGCACTGAAAGTACAGTACAGCGTGTTCTTGCTTTGATGTGGGAGCCTCACTGTCATTAGCATTTGAAAGGGTCCACTTATTAGTCAAACTACTAAATGTCCTTTGTACAATATAATGAGTTTCATTGAAAGGAATCACCAGCTCAGCTACAGAGAAATTTAAACACTTTGCCGTCATTTATAAATTCAGCCCTCCTAGGATAATATTTTAAAGGTACCCTGAATGAAGAGAAGAAGAAAAGTGGTAGGGATCCTGACAAAAGAAATGTAATTAGAGTCAAAAATAAAGGCAATTCTGTGCTTTCTGTAGATATCTTTGATCTTCTCAGAAGTCAGAGAAGTTCGGGCATTGTTGCCCCCCCCCCCTCGCTCTCCCTCAACTGTCTCAGAACAGGTAACTGGCATGAAACCTGACTGCTTTTGTTAATGCATTGAAGGGGAAAAATGCAAAAAACCATAATCCAAGACCACTGTAATGCAAATCAATAAGGCAGCCACACGCTGCAGGAGACATAGTAAGTAAAAGAACTTAACTTGATCCTTCTCTCCATGCCTCTGGATTACCCTGGTTGTTAGCTGTATGCATCCAGCTCATTAAATTTAAATTAATGCATGCTATCAGAATTAAAGAAATCATTAATTAGCACATATTGTTTCTCCTTTCTAATTTTTATCTTAGAATGTTCATGGTCATAATCCCGTTATTCATTAATTTACTTATTAATTCAGTAAGGTTTTATTGAGCGCCTAAGCCCAAGGCAAAAGCCAAATGATGAATTTCCATAAACCTTTCTTACAGACCAACCATTCTAAGAGATGAAGAGTCTAGAGTCTCAAAAGGCCGAAGTAAATTTAAATAGTATTGGAAGAACGGCTTATTAAAACGAAGTGCTGTGTTAAGATCAATAACCACATTGCTCATAACTAACCCTTAAAACTTTCCTCAATAATGTCATCAATCTGATTATTGTCTTCCATGGGTCTAAAGGTCTTAAGCAATCATCAGCCTTATTGGATGGTGTTGTTTAGAACAGTCCAGTGAGAGCTACAAGGTCTCTCTGAGCTCACCTCCTCATTTTGTATCTCTCCCACATGCCCCTTTCCCGTTCTCCTGTCTATGTCTACACCAGTCTATGTCTACACCAGTCTATGTCTATACCAGTCTATGTCTACACCAGTCTAAGTCTACACCAGTCTATGTCTACACCAGTCTATGTCTACACCAGCCTATGTCTACATCAGCAGCCTTTCCCTATTTTGCTGAAGCCTTATGGCTCCTACATACCATGTTGATTCCTTTGTCTTAGTGACTTCTGTGTTCTGCTTTTACTTACTTAATTCTCTTTGCTTCTATGTCATGAATATCTCTATGTCATATGATTATCATTAGAACCAAACTTGACCCCCCCACACACATTCTAAATTAGCTTCTCAGGATCACCTTGTCTTGAGTAAGCCATTTAATCGTCTCATTCCTAGGACATGTTGGGCCTCCTTCCATGTTAACACTTGCCCCATGGGATGATGCTAATATAGGGTAGATCCACCATATATGGATCTATCCTCTATTAGAAACTCCTAAGGGGAATCACTGTCTTATTTGCCTTTGTTTCCCAGGCTGTCTGTCATGTAACCCCTGTGCTTAGTACACTATGCTTAGTACATACTCAGAACAGGCTTAAAATGAAAAGTCTTTTATTCAAGTCCTGAGATCCTGGATGCTGGCTGTGTGGGGTTTATGCTGTCTGCTGTCTGCTGCAGATGCCAGCAGGCTCTGGGAAAGCCATTGCAACCACTCACTTTGGTTCAAGCTCAGAATTTTCCCACAAAGAACCGTCCAATTCTCAGGATGAAGTTTTTCTTCCCAGTGGGAACTAATGATATTATTTTTGATTGCCTCAATCATGAATTCAATTTGGCAACTTCAGTCCTTCATCTCATCTCCATGCATTATCATTTTTAAGCAGGTTATCCCTCCCCAACTGTAGTTTAAAAGAAGGAACCAAGTGTGTGTGTGTACCGTATGCACAGTGGTCCACGAATAGTATGTTAGTTGGAAACATGTTTGATGACACATTCAGTTTAATGATTCATTTTCAAGTAAGACAACTGAGGGTCCCATGGATCAAGTGTCCAGGGTCCTGCTATTAGCAGCAGATCCTACTTTGTGGCCTCTTAGTCAAACATCCTTTTGTCATGTCATCTTGCTTCTTTGATATTCCAAGTCCTTTATTTGAATTTTCTTGCAAAGTCATGCATAGCACATTCAATTTGGCTCCCATTGTCTGTTTTTTATTGGAAATTTAAATTTGGATTTGCATTGCTGCTTTCCCATTCAATGGCAATAAACACTAAAAATATCATCTGGGGGGAGTGGAAATAAAATAAGCATCTGGAAAGAATGCTAGAATGAAGGTGCCATTGTCTGCCTATAAATGCTTAACAAGGAATCTGCCTTTTCGAAAGAGAACACATGAAAGCATGTACATCCAACCCAACCACATCATGGCTGAGAAGGGAAAACGCCTTATTGAACATCAGTGGGAGAAGAGGCCCTCGGGCCTGAGGGTAGTTGATGCCCCAGTGTAGGGTAATGCCAGGGCGGGAGGATGGGAGTGGGTGAGTGTGGGAGCACCCTCACAGAGGAAAGGGGAGGAGAGATGGAATAGGGAAGGGGAGACCTGGAAAGGGGAAAACATTTGAAATGCAAATAAAGAAAATACCCAATAAAAATAAAAAGAAGAGAAAATGCACTGAAAGTGATGGATTTTCAAATATGATAGAAGAAATTTAAGAAAAATTAATGTCTTAGTTTAAAGTATGATAAAGCTAGCCAAGTGTGATGATACTTGAACAAGAGCGGCCCTCTATACAGTCGTATATTTGACTGCTTGGTCTCCAGGGACTGGGGCTGATTGAAAGGTTTAGAAAGATTAATAGGTGTGGCCTTTTGAGTAGATGTGGCCTTGTTGGAGGAAGTGTGCCACTCATGGTAGGCTTTGAGGTTTCAAAAGCCTATGCCAGGCCCAGTGTCTCTCTTTCTCTGCCTAGAGATCACGAAGTAGCTCTCAGCTACTGCTCCAGCACCCACCTGCTTGTCACCATGCTTCCTGCAATGATAACAAAACCTCGGAAACCGTGAGCAAACCCCTGATGAAACGCTTCCTCTTACAAGAGTTGCCTTAGTTATGGCATCTCCTCACAGTGGTGGAGCAGTGACTAAGACACCAAGCATACAACCACTTATCTATGCCACTCATGTCACCCTTGTTAAACAAGTGAGAGTAACTGGTACCCTCCTACCTACCAAGGATAAGCATTTAATAAGAGGTCAAATCATCACAGTTCTCTTCAAGGGCATATCCTTAGTGACCTAAGACTTGCCACAATCTCTCAATGTCAGCTACAGACTGTTGACTTCCAACATTGCACACTTGGGTTAGAGGACTTTCCTGGATAGCAAGGACTATACCATGTCCAGCTGGTGACACTACAACTCCATTTCACTGCCTAATGCACACCCCAAGCGAGACAGTAAGCACCGGTTCCTGGTTGTCCTTAGCTTATTAGTCTCACAGCCTCCCTGGTTAATGAATGGCACCTCTGCTATTGAGTCAGGTCACCTGCAGGCCTGTGGGAAGTTGCTCCACTGTTTCTCTACCTCATTCAGACGCTCTGTGACCTGGTCCTCGTTACTGCCGCTCATACTCTTTTCAACGCCCTTTCTTCCAGCCATGTTTTTCCTTTTGCTCTTGTCATCAGCTGTTCTCAATTTCTAAAGACTTCTACTCCAAATATTAACATGGCTCCCATTTTTATTCCCTTAAAGTGTCTGTCTTGCCAAGGAGTTGTCTGGTTAACCTATTGAAAACTTACAAACTCCAATCCTATCTCCATGTCTTACTCTTCTACTGACTTTACGACTATTGTAAATACATAATCTAGTGCCATTTATTCTATTATAAAGCTGATCTACAAGAGGACCCTTTTAGTCTATTATATTACTTGTATCTTGAGTGGTGCCTGGTTAAAAAGGTTCTTTCGAATGTTAGCTAATGAATAAAGGCAATTAGTGATAGTCAAAGGAGCCATCTCTTAGGTAGGAAGGTATATACAAAGTAAAGACTTTGGATGTACTTTGGATGTGTTAATGACCAGTAATTTCTTTAGCTGCCTATGCATCTGCTAGAAATGATTTTAAGTGGGAACTATGGGAAAGGATCTAGAAATTCTAGTAAAAATGCACAGCTTGGAAATATATGGTTTTGCAAGTTAGCCCCCATCAAGGTAAAGTTAGTTGATGGAAATCCCTGGAAGTCTGACCAGATAACTAGCTTGCAGGACTGCCGTGGGGAGGAGTGTGGAGGGAAGAAGGGCAGAGCCAGGCTGGGGTTCTTGTGAATAGTCCAATGCAGTTCCTCTTGGTAGCCGTGTGTGTGCATGTTCACTTTGAATAGCCCTATTAGCTTTTAGGGTTTAGGGCCAGAGGCAAGGCTTACAAAACTTGCTGGCCTCCATAACAGAGTTTCACACACAGAAGCAATGCGTCACATCCATTCAGGGAAAGGACGTGTGCTGTGTTTATGAGATCCTTCATAAGGTGTGTCCCAGCTGACTTTGACTCCTTACTGTGGCCATCGCATGGGGTCCCTATGTTCCTTTGTGCCTAAGACATGGAAAGGTTGAGTGGTTTTTCAAGCCACGGGCTTAAGAAAAAAAAAATGATTCATTTAACATTTAAAGGACAGTCATTTTACAAGACATATTTTAATGTGAAAATATAATTCTTGAAAAGGCATTTTAATTCTCAAGCAACATACAATTTTCACAAGCCTTTATTTCCAGATATAGCTATTTGATTAGCTGGGATAGACAAAGTTGATGGATAAAATTCCTTTATAATTGCATCACCCTTAGGTTTTATAACAGAAGATTGATTTATACAGATTCCCCTCCAGGGCTCCCTTGTTAACTTCCTACATTCCCATTACATTGACCTGGAGAGAGAGGCAGAGAGGTTCGACAACTGCTATTCCTGTTTGCAGTGTGGACACAGAGTGGGAAGAAAGCCATGTGGTGTCACATTATGTTTCCCAAAAACAGCCTCAGGTTCAGTGGGGATGTGATAGCCACATCTGTAACCCACACCGTGGGGATTCTGTACAACTCATAGTGCATTCCCAACTCACATGTGGAGTTGGAACTTCTCTTGCTACCTTGAGGAGACATGGATGAGTAGGTCTGCTCTCATTTTTTTTTTTTCCAGAATGGGTAACCTACACTTGACCCCATATATACACACAGGTATGCACGCATAGATAAATATGCATGTGTGCATATGTTATTAGAGGAAAGTGAATTAGAAATAATAGATACTGATTGAAGAAAAGAAGGAGAGCTAGGAGAAGAGACTGGAAAAGAATCAGTGTTTACATCAGCCCCTACTTCACTTAGGCGGAAGCCAGTGAGGGAGCGAGGGTCGGGGGTGTGTCATTATCTGGATGTTAAAGAATATGCTGGTAGAAACCTCTTTCCTTAAGGAGGGAGAGTGCTGCGAGATGAACTGGGAGCCTGTCAGCGAGTGCTCCCCATGTCAGTGAGTGTTCCTCATGACATTCGGAGGGAGAACAGAAGGCTGTGGGGCACTCATTTTGGCTTTGTCTCCCCTAGGTGCTGGTCTGCTGTCTCACCCTGAGACGAGTTATCTTTGAAGTGCTGCTGAGCAGTCTAGATAGCATGACTTAAAAGTGCAAGTCCCTAAACAGGATTCAGCTTCCCAGAATACAAATGCGGAGAGAAGCAGAAGAGGCTCTCTGGAAAAAAACCAGCCCAAGACATTTCCCTTAAACCCCGGAGAACAACGCTACCAGTCTTTATAATTTAAAACATTCTGGAATTGGAGGTTTCTGGGTATTAGTATAAGGATTTTTTGGTTTATTTACTTCTGTTTTACTTGAGGGCTGTCAAGAGGTGAAGAATTGCATTTTATTATGTTTCTAAAACATCTACCTGAAGGGAGAGTGGGGGAAGGGTAGCCTTGCAGAATCCCTGTTCCAGAGGACACAAAGAGGACAAGCTGAGATTGAGATGTGACAGGCAAGGCTGAATGAAAGCCAGCATTAGCAGCTGCAGAGACTCCTGCCTAAGCCTGCAGGAACTCCTGGCTAGTTTTAGATTTTTGCTTGGTGTTGTTTTATTCTCCTTGTGCCTACCATCCAGCATCACGTGGTGAGAAGTCTCTGGCTTCTCTGCCTTCCATTGTGTTTTGGATAGATCTCATGACTCAGTCCAGTTTCTCATCATGTCCTATAGCCGCAGTCCCTACCATTTGGTACTGTGAGGCTTACTCACTGCATGTTGTTCAGTTGCTTCCTGTGTTGTACTGAGCCCTATAAGATAATTAGGAAAGGTGGTACAAGCTGACGATCGAAATAGACTTGTTTCAGTGTTCACAGAATGATAAGCACATGGCACTGGCAAAGGTGTCTTGGTGCAGTGAACCCTGGAACACATACTCTAACAAATCTACAGACATGCAAACAAGCTCTTTCCATGTAAAGACCACCAAGCCTGCCAATCAAAATGGTGGACACTTATAGACACAGAAACTAAATGCATCCTGCAGGATGTTATTTGGATAACCACTTTATGTTGCTGTTGCCATTAAATAGCAAAGCTGACTTTCTGAGTACTTTTTCCTCATATCTACCAGAATGAGCATCCTAAAATGAAATACCAATTATCCTAAAATTAGTCGCTTTAATAATCCCTTTTTGAGTGGAGTTATATACCCCTCCTCCAGATTTATGTGTTCCGGTTCTAATCCTTAGTGGTCCAGAAATTGACCTTAGGAAGTAGGGTCACTGGAGATGTAACTAGTTCAGATGAGGTTGTGTTGGAACCCTGAGCCAATATAATTGATGATCTTATCAAAAGAAAAAATTTGGAGATAGGCTGGCACCTGAGAGAACCATGTAGACACCAAGGTACTCATCAGGATCAAGGAACAATAGCAAAGTTGCCAGAAACCACCAGAAAGAGAGAGAGAGAGAGAGAGAGGGAGAGAGAGAGAGAGAGAGAGAGAGAGAGAGAGAGAGAGAGAGAGAGAGAGAGAGAGAGAGAGAGCCCATTTTCTGGACTTGAGGCAATGATTCCTGCTGGTTGCTCTAATCTAGCAGTTCTCAACCTATGGGTCACAATCCCATATCAGATATATTGCAGATCACATATTTATATTATGGTTCATAAGAGTAGCAAAATTGCAGTTATGAAGTACCAAGAAAATATCCTTATGATTGGTGGTCACCACAGCATAAGAACTGTATAAAAGGGTGTCAACATTGGGAAGGTTGAGAACCACTGCTTTCTATTAGTTTTAGGATAAAGTTCAACTCCCTTCCTAAAGCACATACAATTGCTCTTTCTTAGTCTGAGGCTGCCTGTATTGTCTCATTGCTCACGTGTATCTCCTTGACTCAGCTTCTCTCTGCCTGTGAGTCCACTGTGAATCCATATACAGAGCATCAGTGAATTCCTTAAAGACTCTGTGCGAATCCCTTGGCTTCACATATCCCTTTAAATACTCTCCATCCTTTACTATATCTGATTTGGTACCTCTTTACTTTTCTTTTTCCTTGCTCCAGATTGGGCCTTGTCTCTGGAAACTTCAAGCTGACTTCTCCAGCCACAACCATGAGAGAAGGCCTTATAGGATGTTGCCCAAACACTCTTTTTTGTCCTAATGTCTAGTACACTGTGGGTTGGGTGCTTATTATATGCCTTGCCCTCATCAATAGCCTTCACAAGGCATTTACCCCTTGAAGTGAAGGCCACATTCAGTCTCTCTGCATTCCTAGTATTCAGGATGTGCTTGGCACAGAATGACTAAGTAAGTCTTAGTAGAAGGAGTCCATGTACATTTTTCTGCAGATGCACACACAAATATATCCTCAGACTAAGGGGAACACATTTTGCTTATGGGGCAATGGGTAGTCGAAATAAAAAACATTCAATTGATGACCGAAGTATTGCTTCCACATTCTTCTTCTTTTCCTTCTCTGGATAATTACCCACAGTCACACACTTTTATAATGCCTTTAGATGTAAGTGACTGTGAATGATTACAGACTATTGGTCTTTCATCTTCAAGACTGACAGTCTATGCCCCTATCTCTCAGGAGGGAGAGACTACTATAACTATATTTTTGCTTACCAAGAGAATTGTTAATGGTTATCCTGGAGGGAAAAAAATCTATAAATATCTAACCTATAATGAAGCCTTAAGCATACTTTCTTCCTTTACTAATGAAATTCTTTTCACAGGCACTGTCAGTGTGGCTACAGAAACACGACACCAAGAAAGAGACAAAGCCAGCCATGAGTTTTCCCTTTACCTGTTTGGTCCTTAGTTTGGAATCCGATGACAGATTGTTGTAGGTGTAATGCGCCTGTGTGACTCCACAGAAGAGAACAGCAACTATGCCTGAAATCCAAAAGAAGACCAGTCAAAACCAATGTCTTTTCCCAAGTCAAAGGACAGGGCTGGAAAATGGACTCTCTATCAGGGGAGGTAAAACTCTCAGTAATTACCATGATAATGAAACCCAGGTAAATCTTGCTACTTGCTTTAAAGAGGTCTTAGAATTGAAACATATAGGAAAGCATTAAGCAGTAGAGTCTTAACTAAGAATGGAAGTAGTCTCTTTCTGGAGAGAAATGATGCAGTAGTCAAGAGTTAGAAAAGCTACTCTTAGAAACATGTGAAGAAAAAAAAAAGTGGGAGTCAACTCTGGGCTTCCCAGACCAAGGGCCAACTCCTTAGCCCCATTTTCTAGTAGCTGGCACATCCACTTTCCACTGTGTGCCTTCGGGAGCCTGGAAAGGTTCCCGTAGCACCATAATTTAGTATTAATTCTATGAGTCACCAACCTACGACCTGGACAAGGCTTTTGTTGCTCTTTCCAATGCTGCTGATTGCCAAGTATCAGACAAGAGACCTCATGTGCCTCTGCGTCTCTGTAGAAGCCGGGCACATTCTTTTTGCAGCTGAGCACCATGGAGCAGCTCTGGCCAAGCCATTCCCTTCTGGAAGGCGATAGGGCTGTGGTCTTTTCTACTGTGCTTCCCTCCAGCCCATCCATGGTCAGCTGCAGGGAGCATTTCTCAAAGCCATATTGCTCAGATCTTTAAACGCTACAAGTAATCAAACATGCCACATGCCATGTGGGGACAGAGAAGAACAACAGGACAAATGTGCTATTTGTTCCTTGGCTCTGCCACTTTGCTAGTGTCCCTGGGCTGGGTGGGCTTTGGAGAGAGCTCCACTCTACTTTGGATTAAAGATTAGATTAATTATGGGAAATTGGGCAGAGGGGGGCTTGAGGGAAAGCATGGGAGATAAGTACTCCTCAGCTCAGAACAAGGGGATTGAACTGAATTTTAAGCAGCAGAGGTTTTCCATCTAAAAACACTCATAAATTAAATGCTGATGATCCTTAAGAGTATAGAGCTATGTGAGCTGAATACTGGCATTTCAAATGAGCTTGAGATAAAGAATTTTAAAGGGCTGAGCTTTTTCATATGTAAACTGCATACATCTATTTACATGGTGGTTATTTTTCAAGTTGGTATCAGATAAAATATTGTTAAAACATGTTTATATAATACTAGTACATAGCCATTTATTTACATTGTACATACCTTTTAACATTATGTTTTAAATTTTTAGATAAAGAAAAACACAAGGAAGAAAAATTTGTTAAGAAATGTTTATCTAATAAATGTTTCTGGAGATTTTTGTTAAGTTTTTAGTTTCTTAGCATCTCTTGGGAAATTCTAAGAGAAGAAAAAGAAAGAAAGAGATCTAACATAACTCTTCACAGAATTTCTATAAAAATTCAAGCAGGACCAGGAATACTTAAGGGTGGTAAGATGTTGAGGCGGTAGGAGGATCACCATTCATATTGTTTGGATATGAAATGTTTCTCTGTGTTTGTTTAAAAATATCATGGTGCATCTATCTCAAGTCTGCAGGGGAGTCCTCTGATTGAGAGTCCACTGAACCCCTCCTTACTGGGAAACCACTTGACCAGTGTATTGATGTTCTGGAGAGCATGTGGATAAATGCAAAAGTGTGGTGGGCAGTGAATTATTCTGAGAATAAGAATGGGTAAGATCCTTTGCAGGGTCAGGAGGGGCTCAGCATGGTAGACACCTCCAGTGAGCTGGTTTCCTCTCCCTCCTCTTGGTTACTAGACTGCTGTATCCTTTCACGCAGACTCGGGCTCCTTGTGACCCAGCATCCCAGCTTGCTGTCTCCCTTGGTTCAGCACAGTATCTTTATTTTCCCTGCGGTCCTGCCTTTACACTCCCCCTTTCCTTCTCCCACTACACAGTATCAATTGCATTTATTAGCCAAGCCCAACCACTTTCCAACTCTTTTAGCCCTAATGTCCTCTTCTTAAGCAATCATCGTTTTTTAGCTTGAATGACAGCAATGGCTTTCTAGCTGAAGTCCCAACCTCCCCAGTTGGTCCCTCACATCCTGCTCGTCAAGACACAATGATCCTTCAAAAACATTTCAGGTCATGTGAGACTTCTGCCAAGAACATTATAATGTACTCCCAGAGTCTAGCCCTGTTCAGTCTTCCCTCTCCACAGCTCTCTGGCCTTATTTTTAACATGCTTCCTCCTGATTCATGGTCCTGACTATACATCCTGCCCAAGGGCCTTGAGCATCCAGAATTAGGAATGCTCATAGCAAAACACCCTTATGGTTCCCTCTTTCCTTTGAGTATTATATAGGGCATGTGAGACCATGCTACCAGATAGGCATAAGAACTGGTAATGTTGAATGAGCTCAAACCCCGGGCATCACAGAGAGTTGACACCAGGAGTGGAGCCATTCCCAACCTGTCTCTCTGTACCTGCCCTGGAACACATAACCACTACACCACACTAGATGACCATGGGTACTCAGTCACATAGCATAACACCTAGAGTTCCTCTAATGAGGTATCTAGATAGCCCTGAGCCTTCAGCCAATAGCCTCCCTTTCCTGGGTATTTCTTCCTGCAAGCAGTATATAATTCCTGGTTCATCCTAAATAGAATGTCCTTTATGTCCACCATCAAATAAACCAGTGGGAACAGGCTGCTTCATTAAGGACTGCCAGACGGACGGCCTTGACTAAAGAGTGGCACTTAAAACTCCAGAGGACAGCTTTCTCCACCCCAGACCCTGCAGTACTCTTGGCACTTACTCCCAGTTAGATTCTACTAGTCCTGGACTCCACCTCCTCCTCTCAGCCTTCTCTTCTCTACCTGGCACAGATGCCCCAAGGAGAAAAGTAGACCTCAGACCCATTCCTGACTTCCTCTTCCAGGTACCCGGAGAAGAGATCAGGTATCACTGTGGTCTCCCCATTTCAGACTTTGCCCTGCCTCCGCCAGGTGGTGTGCTTGTGGTGCCTGGGCATCCTGACAGAGAAGCAGGATGCAATAAGACAGGGTGTCTCTTCAGATGTCCCACCGACAAACTGCCCCTAACCACTTTGTAAAATTGACCCTTTCATCATTCTTGACCCTTCTCTTTGGCTCCCCCGCTCTATGTTTTCTACTGTCATCCAACAGTTTCTGCCCTTGTCTGTTTTTCTGCCTTCTTCACAGAAACAGAGTCTGAGAACATCTCTGGCCATTAATCCTAGAGAAGCACCAGAAACCTGTGAGTGCTGTTGGTAAATAATTGAATATTTCTCTCTGTGGAATGGATGAGGGACTAAAGTCACCTTGGTCACCTTGGATGTGACAGATGAGATGCAATTTTTTCCCCCAACTTGCTTTGCTTTTCTCCCTACGTTAGGCCATCTACACAGGTTTTGAAATGATCTCTATCTATCTGAAAGCTGTCATTTCTGATATTCCAGGGAAGAAGATATATAGGGATTTCACATCCTCACTGGCTCCCCTCATCCTCTGAGCAGGGTTTTCTATCACTCCACTGTCTTTCATTTCCTTGCCTCCTGTGGAACACTAACATACGATGTCCCTACTAAATATGTTCAAAATCATGTGTATAGCTCCATCATATGCATGACAAACCATGAAGATCATGTGATCAGAAGCTTGCTGTTGTAATTAAAGTAAAGCAATAACGTTGATTTGACCTTTAATTTTAGCATACATGATCATAATTCTATAGGCTGGTAATTAATTAAATTACATAAATTACTATGATTAGAATGACTTTTATAAGCCAAGCACACTTTGAAACTGTGTTTCTTGTTTCTCACCTACGCTGGCCCTTCTTATCGGAAGTTTCACATTACGCTTTCAGTTGTCTGCATTCCATTCTGATCTGAAAAGTTTTGATGGAAAATTCCAGAAATGCTTCTATTTAAAATAGCTTTTAGTTTATTGTTTTAATTGTTCATTCGGTTTGTATTTGTTGTTACTAATCTCTTACTATGCCTAGCAGGTTAGGCAATGCCCAGGACTCAGGCACAGGTGGGGTCTTTGACCATGTCCCACGAGCAAGGGGGAACTGTAGTATCCATAAAAATTCTCATCGTAGAACAAATTCAGAGTGGATCATTTTCTGTTTTCTAATGCACATTTTATTTGTAACCTAGGTAGTTCTTGTGTTACTGTCGTGCAGGGCTCTGCACAGCAGCCTTAAATTTAGTTGTGTTTCAGACAGCCACATGTAAGAGACAAGAGGCCAAGGGCTCTTTGGGCGATCCACCTTCCTTCTTGACAATGGTCCTGGTTGTAGAGATCACATGCCACACTCTCCTGTGGGCGCTATCTGCTTCTGCCAGGGTGCAGCCCCAGAGGGGGACTAGCTAACAGGACGGAGGACCCCCTCTCCTGTTCTCTGCCCTGCTTTCTGCTTGGGTGCACCTCACCGTGGTTCTTGCCCCTACTTCTGCAGGTATGTCCTGCCTCCCTTCCCACTTCACTGTTTGCCTTTTATAGCATTTCCAGGCCAGCTCTACACACCTCTCAGAGAAAGAAAGGGCAGCCAGGAAGTGACTTCAGTCAGGGCCAGGGGCCTACGACCCCCGGCTCTCATTTCCTGTTTGTGTTTCTCATAGATTTGCCTAGTCCTGAGGTTCACATTTGCTCTCTGGAACAATACACTTGCCATTTAGAAATACCAGCTTGTATCTTCCCCTTTAGAACTGGGACCACCAATACATCAAGGCAGAGGAGACATATCCTAGAGGTCTCAACTCATTCTCTTTTTCAATTCTCCATATGATTGGAATAGGTATTTATAAAAAGCATCAGGGGGTTGGAATAAGAAGTGGCTTAGGACTAGAAAGAGCTCAGAACAAGGACCACAGAAGTTGGACAGTTCGGACCTAGGTATGTAGTCTTATTTTCAATCCCGTGGCCTTTGCAGAACATATGTGTTACTCTATAATGGAGTATGAACATTCTCATCTTTGGATATATGTTCAAGTTAATGGTCATTTTCCACTGTAGAAAGGGCTCCTTTTAATCAAGTGGAAGGTAGATATACTTGAGTTCTATGCTTTACTCATTCCTAAACACATTTCATCAATCCTCCAGAATTAATTTATCAATTTATATTATATATATTTATATATATCAATATATTATTTATTATTATTAATACATTGATATATTATTTATTATATGTACTTAAGTTATGTTATATAATATCACTATATATTATGTATATCACCATATATGTGTATATATGTGTGTATATATCTAATAGTTAAAAAGGTTATGTATTTTAGTGGCAAGAGAGTATGAGAGAGGTTGGAGAGAGAAGGACTGGAGGGTGATTATAACTGTATTTTAATCAAAAATGAAATTGAATAATCTTGTTTAAAGAAGCTGATTGCTTGTGGATTAGAGCTGTTAAAAAAAAAAAAAACCTGCTTTATGGAAAGAAAAAAAAAACAAGGAGAATGGGAACTTCTGCTGTCTATGCCAAGGACAGAGGCAGCTCATCAGGAGGAACCCAGGCCCTCTCTTCTGAGTGTGTGCACTGTTGTTTCTCATCCCTCCTGCTCCCTGCCCTCAGCACTTCTGGAATATGCTGTCAGACCTGTCATCGTCCTCCTTAGACACTAGAAGACCCTTACCCTTTCTGGAAGTTCTATTGCAGCTTAAGAATCTGCCTTAGACAGGAGAAATTCTAGAATTCAACAAAATGCAGTTAGTGGGTATCCAGGTCAGCAAGTTCAGGGAATCTTATTAAAATACAGTAATTTTGGAGTAAGGCCCAAACTCTACATTTTTATATTGTCAGGATATATTCCAGTCCTTACACTGAACTTCAAGGAGCAAGCTTTGACCAATTCATTCTTGCTACAGCTTGGTCTTAACCTTGGATAGCCCTTAGATGAGACCCCTACCATGTTCTTGATTCTATGGGAGGGGACAATACATTTTTTGTTGTGCCCCTTCATTTCTTATTTTATCAGTGTCTCTTGATAATGTTAAGGGAATTTTACATCATATTTTTTTCTGTTTCCTCTTCTCTGGCTTTTCTGAATTAACATGGTTCTATGAAATAAATTTTTGTTTCAGAGAACAATTATTATTTAGGACTTTTGAGGCCTTTAATTCTTTTTTCTTTCTTTTTTTTTTAAGAAGCAATACTGGTGAGTTAAAAAATTACTTACCCAGAGTAAGTTAACAATATATTTTACCATCAAATAGTTCAGTAAAATTTCCCCTCCAAAGAAAGGAAACAATGTCTATCATTTAATTGCTGTAAAATTATCATATTATTTTTTATCAAAGTTTCATAGGCTCAGAAATTAACAAAAGACACAGGCAACTAAATGTGCCCACTAGACATTGTGAAGTAGACTTTTTTTTAATGAGGCTGAGGTTGAAGATAAAATCATATTAGAAAAATTATAATATTAAATTTATAATAACTTTCTTAGAAATAAACATAACAAAGCATATACTCTATGTCAAAACCAAAGGGATAAAACCAAAATTATTTGCAGGAAATTTTATAGCTTTATATAGAGCTTATTAATGTGGCATAAAATAGATTCAAAATAAATATAATAAAAATCAGCTAGCATCTAATGATGCCAATGGTAAGTACAATATAGAATGGAGAAAGAATGCTTATTCCATGCCTATCAGGAGCCCAGAGGACCAGTCTGGGTCTCACCCAGGTTTTCATTATATGTTTCTTCACATGGTTAGAAAATGAGTGTTTGACAGGTTCAGCATGACTTGGATTGGGAAACCTAATGAGGACAGAGTGGGGATGCAGGAATGATAAGTACACATACAGAAAATCTGTGGTTTGGTAGCCTGTCCTCTCTGGAATAAAGAGTGCCTTCTACACTTGGAACTGGAAAACTGTTTACTATGCACAGTGTATGGGAGGAAGGGCCAGCTAGTCTCAGCTGGGGTTGTTTCATAGGGAAACAGTCTCAGGCAGTCAACAACTGGAATGAGCAACCTGTGGTTGATTCTCTCAACATTCTCACATGAACTAGAGTTAGGCTTTGTCATTTCCATGGGTCTGAGGTATTGGAGTCCTTGGCATGACCATATACATATCAACAACCTCAATTCATTCAGTATTCTGTCTGCTCCCCACTAGTGGTATTGGCCAACGACTTCACATCTTGAAGATTCAGCTTTCTCATTTGGATAGCACCCAGATGTTTCTCAGGTTTGTTCTAAGTATAAAGCAATATTCTACACATTAAGATGCTTTCCCAACTAAGCATATTAATAAAATTCAGTAAATATAAAGTTTTCCCATAAGTATTATGTCTTAGTCAGGGTTTCTATTCCTGCACAAACATCATGACCAAGAAGCAAGTTGGGGAGGAAAGGGTTTATTCAGCTTACACTTCCACACTGCTGTTCATCACCAAAGGAAGTCAGGACTGGAACTCAAGCAGATCAGAAAGCAAGACCTGATGCAGAGGCCATGGAGAGATGTTCCTTACTGGCTTGCTTCACCTGGCTTGCTCAGCTTGCTTTCTTATAGAACCCAAGACTACCAGCCCAGGGATGGTACTGCCCACAAGGGTCCCTCCCCTCTTCATCACTAATTGAGAAAATGCCTTACAGCTGGATTGCATGGAGGCATTTCCTCAGCCAGAGCTCCTTTTTCCAGTTGACACAAAACCAGCCAGTACATATTAGAAGTAGAAGAAATGAGCCAGACATGAAGGGGGGAATAAGCTGGAGAAACTCATTCAAAGGACAAATACAACTGTTTCCACTGAATGATGTGACAAGACATATGTGCTTTGTACATTCTATGCCCTTAGAGGTCATCTGTTGCCTTATCTCCCCCTTAAAACTGGAATGACGAAAACAGGTTAAGAAGAAATTCCTTACTCTTAATAATCCAACCAGACAGTTCATGGTTGCTCTATCCACAATAGCTAGACATGGAAACAGTCTAGATGCCCATCAACTGATGAATAGGTAAGGGAAGCACGAGGGACTATATTACTCATAATGGACTATGTTACACAATAGACTATATTACTCAGCTGCTCAGAAAAATGGAACTTGTGGGTAAGTGGATGAAACTAAAATCAACTCACAAGTATCTACTCTAGGTCAAAACCAAAGGGATAAAAACAAAACTATTTGGAGGAAATTTTACAGTGAGCAGGACAGCATTAACTCAGAAAGATAAATGTTACACATATGTCTCATTTGCTGGTGTTAGATTTGAATTTTCAGGTATGTGTGTTCTATTGGGAATACCCATAGAGGTTAGGCAATTAGTAAAGGCTTTCAAGAGAGTGGGGGTGAAAGTCAGTGATAGAAAGATTAAAGGGGTATAATGGAACAGGAAGGGTTAAAGTCAGGTTGGGGATCAGGCAGGAGAAAGGAGGGCATAGAGGGAAGGTTCAGGAATAGGATAACCTCTTTTGGGCTGTTGGTCTGTGAATCCTATAGACCTCTAAACAAAACATTACAGGCTATTGCCAGTGTTATTGATTTGATAGTTAGAACCTATTTCTGAAGACACCTCATACTTGAATCATAGAGCTTGGAGAAATCAAGCTGATATTGACCTGGAAGCTTCCTCTGCACTGGCTAGCTTTCACAGTGTTAGAAGGTGCTGTGCATCCTACTGGAGGAGAACGTAATCATCTGTCTTACCCAACTGTGAACTCGGAGAGCTACCGTATAGGCTGATCTAACAATACATGCTCACTGGGGCAACGGTGGCATGAGCATAATGGGAGTAACCAATCACTTTCTGGTTTGATTTAAGACCTGCTCTACAAGACGAAATTCATTCCTAAACAGGTCATAAGTTCTAGGGGAGGACCAGGTACTTACTATTATTCTGCTAAATGGACATATTATTAAACTGATTCCCAGTGACTTCTCTTCATAAGCCTATATTAATCCATATATAAACCCTTATCAGAGAAGCTTCTATTTGCAGTAGGTGGTGATTAACACACAGGCTCACAACTGGTCAAGGTGCAGAGAATAGGAAACTGCATATTTCTCATCCCTAAATGGGATGTGCATACCCCAACCCCCTGTCACAAAGCTTAAGGGCTGAAAGGATGCAAGAGCAGAGGCAGAGGTAACTACAAGTTTCAGTCTTTTCCTGAACATAGCAGGGCAGCTGCATGCGTGAACTCACAGTGGTTGACAGAATGCAAGAGACCTATGCCAGCTAAAGCTGTAAAAACGGCTAGCATGGAGAGGAGAGATGGGCACTAGGTCCCACAACTGCATGAGGAGCTATTGGCAATTGAATGCTGCCAGGAGAGAGAGAGAGGGAGGGAGGAAGGGAGGGAAAGAAGGAGGGAGGGAGGGGGAGAGAGAGAGAGAGAGAGAGAGAGAGAGAGAGAGAGAGAGAGAGAGAGAGAGAATTTTTCTTTAGTATGTCTCTGTAGATTCACGATGCTCTAGTAGAAAGCTACACATTCAAGAATATATGGGCAGCACAAATTGGAATCCAAGGGTTTTTTTTTTAAAAAAAGAAGACACAATGTTGGGCAGATGAGGGTTTGATGGAGGATCTAGTAAAAGTTGGGGGAAAGAGGGAGTGTGATTAAAATGCATTGAATGGAATTCTCAAATAAGTAATAAAACAAAAAGAGAAAATATTCTTCATTTTGTATCATATAAAATATGTTGATTCTATTTATATAACCCTTGGAAAAACAAGAAGCCATTAAATGCAACCCTGGAAGAAATCAGGAAGCAGTTTAGAGAAAGTAAGAATGTCTGACTCATGTTTGTGCACAAAATCGCCTTTCAGCATCTGCCCACTGAGGTTTCAGTGGTGGGCAAGGTCATAAAAGGCTTGGCCACAGGGACTCATTTATGCAATTTTGAACAAAAATTAGAACCAACACTTTCAGACACTAGTTAAAAGAACTGTTTTGAGAAACCACAAAGCACACAGTTCAGTTCAAATTCACTGGCAAGAAAATTCAGGAAACAGCTATTTGGTAAAAATAATGATACTGTTGGTATGTAAATTATTTCCAGAGAGGTCAGTTTTCATGCAACAATTGCTGTCTTTTGAATAACCAAATACTATTTACACCATCCTCTGTTACTTATACTCTGGACCCCCGCAGAGACGTCCGGATCACTTTGCTTGCTTACATGATCAAGGTTCATGATCCTGTAGCTGTAAATTATATAAAATGAATAATACTACATTGGGAATGAAGAGGCCTGGGACCCTTAGGTGATTGTTCAGACATGGAACAAATTGGATGATTGGTTCAATTTAAATTAATTGCATTCCACTAAATCCCATTGTCTCCTCCGTAAATTAAGAAGGGTAGTCTGCAGCTGTGGTTTTAAATTGGGAATAAGACAACTAAAAGTTGGAAGAAAATATGAGGACTTCATAATTATTACAAGCACTTTTGTGTACTGTTAAGAAATCTAAGAACTCTTATGAACAGGAAATGAAACCATGTGGCATATGAGAGACTTATTTATATTTCAGTCTGTAAGAGTCAGATAGTTTAGCAAGCACTGCTGTAGGCAGTAACGTCTCAGCATCTTCAACTTAAAGTGTCTGTGTTAGGAACACCACAGCTCTTACATTGTGACAAGGTCTGTGGATATGGAATGGGAGGAGTGCATGGGGGGCCTACAGATGCACACTGACCTCCTGTCCACCTCCTTATCCTCAGGAGATATGTCCAACGCTTTTCTCTCTGTATTGTCTCCAACCTCTAACAGTTTCAAGAAGACAGTAGGGACTCAAGTGCTTGTGTCTCAAATTAATTCTTCTCCATTTAAGGAAATGCTTATTTACTTTGAAAAGAGAACCTAAGGTGATGGTTTATATCCCTACATACAAATAAATGTTTTATGAGGATTGATTAGTAGTAGGATCCATTTTTTCCTTATATTCAACTGTTTTATTCAAGTCCATTGTCACTTATACTCTCAGCCAGTGATAGCATTATGCCCCATCCTTTTCTCATTAGAAGCCGATAAAGCCTTCAGATAGGGAAGCATAGAAATAAATGTCTGTCACACGAAGCATAATTTTCTTTGACATTAAATGCAGACTTGAGGGGTTTATGAGGTTGGAGAATATTGCATTTTTAAACAGGAAGTATTGATTATATTACCAGAACACAGAAAGAGTGCAAGAAAACTAAAACAATGTGCCTTGTTCTTCCGCAGTACTCTGAGGGTCTCAAGGTCAATGGGTTATTTTTCAGGCTATGCATTTCTTTATACCTGATCTCATAAAAGAAGCCATTCTGACAGGTTTGCTACTGAGAGAGAACTTGGAGCTGCAAGTCAAAGATTTAACAGAATGGAAAACTCCTTCAGGGAATATGAAGGACTCTAAGCTTCCAAAGTGTTCATTTACTGTCTCATTCCCTATGCTTGGCAGCTGGGCAGCTGGCGGATTGGTTGGGAATCTGTGGAACTTAAGAGGGAAAACAGCACGAACCTATGTCCTCGTCCCTGACTTCTCTGGCACAGACAGAATATGCATTCCAGAATTATTTCACATTGCAAAGTTTTCAAATTTCTACTAAGCAACCCCCATGTCCTCAGACCCTTAACTAGCTATGTATGAAAATTCTTAATTAGTGACTACTTTTTACAGTTTAACTTGAAGGTTAGGGGAGAGAAGAGAACCCTAGACTCGTGACAGTTTGCCTAAGGTTTTGGTAATTCATCAGCCAAAGCTCATCTGCCTTAGATTCAGTGAACATAATTATAACAGGATAGCTGAAATTCCTAATCAGTAATCACACCTATTAACTGGAGTTGCACCTTCCCAGGTGGCTGGTCCACATGAGTAAGGTCATGAAGGTCTTTAAGTCACCTAATGGTTGTCAGTGAGAGTTAGTGACAATTGCTAATCTTACAGAATCTAGAATCAGCTGCCGGGAATGCCTCCAGGGGCTTATCTTGGTTACATTTTAATTGATGTTTGAAGACCTGCTTGACTGGGCAGGACCACTGCCTGGCAGGAGCTCCATAAGATGGAGAGAGCATGCTGAGCACTGCTGTGCATTCATCATTTTAGTCTTCTGTCTGTAGGTGTCATGTGACCAGCTGTTTCAAGCTCCTGCTGCCTTGACTTCCCCATTGTGGTGGACTGTACCTTGAACTGGGAGCTAAACTATCCCCCTCCTTCCTTAAATAGCTTCTGTCAGAGTATTTAATCGTAGCACTAGGAAAAGAAATTGAGAGTGTCCTTCTCCATCCTGTTTTAGTGAGGGAGGCCATTGAAGTACACATTCGGAAAGATCTTTGACTACCTTTTCTTTCATTACCTGTATATTGGTTATTTGTGTCACAGTCTGACAATTTTTATACTTCCGTGAAGAATATAGTTCTTGAGAACTCATTTTATCTTTTTTCTTTCACTCTGCCTCCTGACACTCTTGAGGTATTGCCTGAGAACACTCACAGCGAAGAAGTCAGGGTAAGATTGTCCAGGACTTTAGTTACTCGTACAGGTGGTTTGGATAGGGGTATGAAGGGCAATTTGGTTGAGATAGTGCGGGCGTGAGCTGATGAGCTCCATCTGGAGAAGATGTGTGCTATACCTGTTTACTGAGCCTGCACTGTGGTATGCTTACCCATGGTTCAGAGCGTCAGTAACTAGTCTCCTTGGGAACAATGGGTACAATTGTTCCTGCAGCCTGGAGGCCTAACATTTTGAGCCTCTTGGTTAAACACTGTTCCTTATCTGTCAGGAGTCTTGTCTTCATAATGTATACATGGTCCTGTCAGTGTGAAATCAAGAGCAGTGAGCTCTTGGGCGAAGAGGTGCTAGGCAGATTGGTTTTAAAAAAAAAAAAAGGAAAAAAAAAAAAACCAAACAAACAGTTCAAATTAAGACCCTCGCAGCAATTTGCTTTAATTACAGAACACCATAAAGATTATATCACAGTCCAGGCATACACCACGTCAGATGCAAGCCAAACAGAACACATTCACTTCTAAGCTGAAAGCTTTCTTTAGAATTTTTCGACCTCTTTTTGCCAATCTGTGAGATGTTAAAGATGAGAAGCAACAAGCCCAGTCACAGAGATCAAGCGAAGTCTTAGCATGTCAGGAGAAGTCGCTGCAGCGGGAGATCTATTTCCTCCAGCTATTGTGAAAGACAAGAGACTCCCCCAGGTTCCCTCTTCACTCCACAAAAGCCTTTCTGGAACTGACCTGACATGTGTCACCTCTTCCTCACCAGGCAGCGTAATTAGGGCCTGAGACTGCAGACCAATAGGGACATGTGGGTGATGATGGGACTGACATGGCTTCACTGTTGGGATCCCTGGATGTGCCAAGAGAATCTTTGTTGCACCTCTTGGTCAGCTCTCTCAGTGAAAGGACCAAATCAGGCCTAACATTAACCTTTGAATGGTTGTTTACTTATTTATTTGTCACAGAACCTTTATTCTTTAGGCTCACACTTCAAAGTCCCCCAGTTTTGCCAAACAATCAAAGCTAGTTTCCTTCAGATTTTACAAGTTTGGTTTTTTTTTAGACTGAAACCATTCTAAGCTGAATAAATAGTGTGCTATATTGTTTAAATTTTGTGTGAGAGAGTGAGGTATGACAATTCCCTCCCTCCTTCCTCCGTGGCTATAAAATAGGCCCTGGGAATCTAAAAATGGAAGATGAATTTCTTCTACCCGTGCCTAGGAGCAGGGAATCATTAGACGCCGTGTCAGTGTGACCATTAGAAATCACCCACGTTGGTATTTAATGACAGCCCTGAAAGTTTGCTTCTGGCAAAACCTGGACCCCCAAAGTCTCAGCTGGGAAAGAGATTATAAAAATGAATTTTCAAATCACCTTTCCAGCTGTGCTTTTTGGTTATCTTCATAAACTGAACATCAGCTCCTATGACAGAATTCAATTTCATTAGGGATTATGTTATACATAATGCTGCTGAGTTATTTTCAATATTCAATTTAAAATAATGGCTTAGTAACCTAACGACTTTTAGAAAGTAGGTCTCTGCATGAGGAAGACCTCTACTGATCAGAAGACAGGGACACAGGTATACCAGAAATATCTTGGAGAGAACATGTCAGGGTCCACAATTTTCTCAAAAGTCGTGTTCAGTACGTGGACAGAGTCTCTCCCTGGAAACTAATGAAACCCCTTTGCTCTGGCAGTGAGGAGATAAGAGCCAATTAAAAGAATGGCTTGTCCCAGTTCCTGTGAGTCAGCTGAAGAGCCAGAAGCCAGCGGCTGCTCCCTGCACAGCTGGCTAGGAAAGCCAGGCACACACAGCCTCGTAAATTCTTTCCTGCTGGACTCTTCTTGCTGCGAAGAATCCCCATTGTCCATTTCAATGTGTGCACTCCCCTCCCCCCAAAGCTTTTCATTTACACTTTGTACCTGTCCAATCTTCCTGAGCAAGCTTCCCCACCCGCACCTGTATTTCCAGCAGCAGCGTACTTCTGAGGAGCAGAAATGCCAGCAGCCTTCATTTGCATGTCTAAAAGCCACTTGTTTCCTTATAAAACCAAGTTCTTCTCTGTGACTATTGAATACTCTTGCAGGTGGTTTCCAAGAGACCGAGATGAGGTGGTGGCAGACATTGAAGTGGCAAAAAATCGAAGGGAAAGATGATGGAAATAAATCAAATGATCATCATCAAATTAGTGACAACCGAAGAGAACGTTGGAGATGTGGAAGTGAGAAAGCCCCTTCCCACTGGAGTGCTTACGATTAATCTCATACGAAGCTGAAATGACAAGGCTAATGAGCACCATGCAAACCCTCTTTAAAAGGCTTGATTTTTGTTTGTTGGTTTGTCTCTTAAGTATGCACCTGGCATAAGATGGCCCCAAGTACTCTTGCCTCAAGGCTGTGCTGGCTTTGAACCTCACTTCCTTCCTGGTCTGTCATCAACTTGTGGGTACCTTGTGGGTGGCTTGTGAGATCGCTATTTCTTTGATCCTGTTTAGGCATCTTTGTGAACAATCAAAACAGACCCTAGCTACTGTCACCAGAGGGAATTTATTGAAAGGATGTATGGTAAGTCTCAGGGGAGAAAAGGCACCAAGACAGTGCTAAGCTTCACTGGCAGGAAGGAATTGAAGGTCTCAGTGAGGTTCTGCTATTGCAAAGGGCAGGTACCAGCACTTATGCATCTTCCTATCTGTCTCCTAAAGATTCACATCCCAGGGAAAGGGTTTGGTGGACCTGGCTACAGAAGCTGTCAATCATTTTAGTAAGGGAGGGTGAAACACCTCGCTTAAGATACTATTATCCAATGGAGTGTGTGTGTGTGTGTGTGTGTGTGTGTGTGTGTGTGTGTGTATTTCCTTAAATAACACTGACATATTACGATCAGTGGAAGTGGGAATGGGAGATAGACAGATGCACAAGTACATGGCTACTACACTCCTCTACTCTAGACTAGCCTATTTTCCTATTCACATGTCTTAATTTTTACCTTAGCACATATGGAAATCAAAGTATAGGTTAATGAAATTCATGATGATCATTGACTTAGTCCATGGCTCTGCTCTGGGATAGTCTGACCAGTGGTTAGAAAGAAACTGTAGGAATTCTGTTAGGTACAGAGAGGAGCTTCCTACTCTACCATGGAGTCTGGGATGCACAGTTGAGAAATTTGATTCTCTGATGTACTGACTTATTCAAAAATTCAAAAGACAAGCATCAAGGCATGGGAGACTCAGTATGTTGACTGAGGACCTGATTTCAGTGCCTCAGAATCCAGTTTAAAAAAAAAAACTGGGCATGGCAGCATCCTATAATCCTAGTATTGGGGAGGTGGAGACAAGAGGATCCATAGGACTTGGTGGTCAGCCAGTCTAATCTACTAGGTAAGTTCTAGGTCAGTGAGATTGAATTAAAGAGATTGAATAATACACCTGATATAGAGCTCTGGCACATGTACATGTGTATACATGCATACACACACACACACATACACACACATACACACACATACACACATACACACACACACACACACACACACACACACACACACACACACACACACACACCAAAAGGTACAGACAGTGCCTTTGATGCTTCAGTCTTGACTTTGTGGACCTGGTAGCCTATTATAATATCTCCTGTTTAAGCCTACACATCAGGTCAGTACTATATTACAGAACTTCAAAGAGTAAATGAAGTAAGGTAGTGAGATCAGATGCGTACAGACAGGCAAGCCCCCATTTGTTGTAGAACCCCACACTATAAATAGCTAAAGAGATACTTAAAAAAGAATTTGTAAGTCTAATATGAAGATAATCATATAAAGTTACTGAGGGACATAAAAAGACAAATAAATAGATATAATTTTCAAATTATTTTCTGTTTAAAACATAACATCATTTCTAATTCATTTAGAATGATAAAACTATGAATACTACAGATAGCAGAGGGCCTTTTAAAATGAGAAGGAGATGTAGGAGATTGATCTATTGGAGATATATGTTTATATATCTATATTAATTTTTGAGATTTGTTTTTATTTTATGTGTATGGGTGTTTTGCCTATGAAGGCATGTTTGTTTATGTACCACATGCTTGTAGCATCTATGAAAGCTGGAAGAGGGCATTGGATCCTCTGGAGTTGGAGTTACAGATGATTGTTAGCTACCATGTGCATGCTGGGGACCAAACCTAGGTCCTCTGGAAGAGTAATCAGTGCTCTTAACCACTGAGCCATCAGCCATCTCTCCAGCCCTTATCCATTGGATATTAAGATAAACCATGAAGCTGGGATAATTCAATGAGTGAAGATCAAAAGCTAAGTGAACAACGGGAATCCTAGAATACATACATAATACATGAGCACACAGACGGATTTAAATCCATGGGTCCCTAGAACAAGTGGCTTACTATCTGGGAAGAAAATAAAATCTCTATTCTACCCCACAAATAAAACCAAACAATTACGACAATAAAGGATATATTATCGTTAAAGAAATGTGAGGGTCTTATAGAAAGGGGATAAACTTATCAAAACTTGAAAATGTCTACACTCACCATATTATATGAGATCAACCAACAAGATGTAACTTATTTAAAAAGGAAAAGGGGGCTGGAGAGACGATTCCGATTCCATGACTAAAGGGCTTGCTGAAAAAGCATGAGGATCAAAGTTCAGATCCCTCCCCAGTACTCATGGAAATGGCCATCCGGTGATGACCCACATGTAATCCCATCATTTGAGACATAGAGAATGGGATCCCCGAGAGCACTGGCTAGCCAGACAAGCCAAATCTGTGAGTGATGAGTTCATCAAGGACCCTGCCTCAATATATAGGATGGAGAGTAACCAAAGAAGGTACATATGTCAACCTCTGGCCTTTACATTCATGAGCACCACATACATATGTGGGAGCATGCATGCACATGCGTGAGCACATACACACAAACACTTAATAAAATAAAAGGGCAAGTACAAGTTGAAGAGAATTTGTAGAGTATATAACAATTGACAGCTTACCTTTCTTGATAAAGAGCAATGAGAACAAAAGGTGGCAAGACAAGGAATTGACTGAGAAGAAAAGAGGACCAAGAGCAAAGATGAGATGCTGATAAACAGCAACGTGCCCTTAGGATGCTTTTGTTCAGTAAAAGGGGAGTGCAGAGGGAAACAGAACTCAATGATCAGATAGATCAGTGTGTTTAATAGGTTGATGCTGTGAGTGAATGCCTATGTTGGCTGTCACACAAGGGGAAGTCCGACTATTACCAAAGACAGTTAGGGTAGTGCTCAGAAACTTAAGATACTAGCCCAGAAATTTTTTTCAGGTGGTTATATAAATAAAAATCCATATAACTAGTTATAAGGATTACTACTTTGAAAATATTAATATTAAAAACTGTAAACAATCAAAAGGCTTGGTAGAATAAGTTAAGGGAAGTTTACATACCACATTATTGAATGTCATAAAAAGCAATTGTTATAAACTGTTGAGTTGTTTACTACTTTTCTTAAGTGGACACAGTAGAACATTAATAGTAGTTATAAATAGGAAGTAATGATACAAGCTGTCTCTAAATTTGTTTCCTTCTGCAAATGTATACTTTTAAAATTTTCTACAGTAAAGGTCTTTCCATAGAAGTAAGTTAACAATAATGATATATATGATAAAAACAAACCTGCTATAGTCAAAATGGTAGACATCCTGTTTTCAAAGCCAAGTCTTATGGGAAAACTAACTCATAGAACCTACAAAAGACGTGAAGTAGACATGGAGGGCTCATAGCCCAGCTTCCAGGGTGATGTCCTTGAGGACCTACTTGATGATGCTCAGGCTCAGGGATTCTTTCTGGGAAAAGGTGGCATATGGGTACCATGTTTAGACCCTGCTTGCTGCGCTGTTAGTGTGCCAGGTAAGCTGGTCTCCTTCGTTCCTGGGCTCATTCCACTTTATACTCCACTGTATTCAACTGCTGCATATTCATTTGGTAAGCATTTTTAAGAGATCTCTAGGTCTTATCTTTGTACCATACTAATTTACTTCCATTGTAGGATGGCCCCATTATCATGATATGAAATTAGATTGCATTGGCTATCAGAACCTCAGATTTCATTGGAGGTGAATATGGGAAGTGACCAGATGAAGAATGAGTCTCCAAGTTTCCCAGAATGGCTATTAAAGATATTTCTATTCTGCTGTTCAAACTCTGCACATGATGATCCAACTGATAAAGCCTCCTAAAATTTTAGTAACTGTCACTTAAAAATTTTTGCCCATTTTTATAAATAAAGGTGGCTTTCTTTGACAAGGGCTGCTTTAGTCCTGAGTGAGTTAACATGTTCTCGTTTGACTTTGGTGAGCAGAGGGCTCAGAGCCACGTCCATTGCCAAACTATAGCAACCCACAGCTGCCTAATTTTGCAGAAAAGCTCTATCCCAGAACACGAATGTTTATTCTCAACTAAGAGGCCCCACGATATGCATGGCTGGTATTATTCCTTGTTACAAAGCCAGTTTGGAAACCGGCAAGGATTAAATAACAAATAAACACATAAGCGATTTGGGCTGACCAGTCTTGGTCTTTGGCAGTAGGAAATGCTCATACCTAGCTTGGTTTGAATCAAATGGCTCTTAGGCATAATGCCTAAATCTGGAGTACTGCTCAGGAAAGCCTGCTGCTGGGTGCAGTCATAGACACTGGGGTCTTCCTACTACCAAAGCCCATTCCTGCTACTGTCCATCTGTGAGGTCCTTAGGCATCCGAGAAGAGTTCCAGAGAGCTCAGAGCCATGCTTATTGACAAACTATAGCAACACACAGCCGTCTAATTTTGCAGAAAAACTCTATCCCAAAACATGAATGTTTATTCTTAACTAAGAGGTCCCATGACATGCAGGTTGAGAAGTCTTGTGAAAGAGCAAGGTAAGAAGAACCACCATACAGAGTTTCCTGCGAACTCTAACCTTAGAAGTACTTTCTAGAGCAAGATGTAGTTGAATGGACCCTGAAATAGAAAATCTTCATTCATAGAAATGTACATGTTTTAGATGTGTGTGTGTGTATGAGTGTGTGTATGTGTGTGAGTATGTGTGTGTGTGTGTACATTAGAATATACTCCCTAGTCTTCCTAGAAGTCAAATATGTATTCTTACTGTTAGAGTAATGTAGATATTTTTACAAGTTAACTATAGAACAAGAAGAAAGGGGAAACAATGATTTTGAGTAACTGTGATATAAAGGGTTGTTTCATTTAAACAATATTATCTATTGTAGGCCCCGAATGCACAGCTCTTCAGCAAACTCCTTTGTAACATGACAACATATCAACATAACAGTCTTTGAGTTGCAATAATTTGGATAACATGCTCAGGAAGGTGGAATCTGGTGGTGCCTCCTTGATTTGAGTATCATGAGAACTTTCAAGGTAGATTTCTGGCTAGAAACCTATGGGAATACAGGGCCCATGAGGCTTTACAGTGTTTCAGGTCAGTTTATCAACTAGTCACCATGCTAAAATGATATGCAGTAACAGACCAGAGATGACCAACAGCAAATGGACAAGGCAGGCTCCTGGGACCCAATGACCCTCTGTTGTAGATCAGCCCGGTCTCCCACAGGGGAGGCTTATTTGTCATGGGACTGCCTAAGAGTTTGGAACTGAAGTTTCTAGTTTTAAATCTCAGCCTCAGGACTCAGCACACAGTGGACTGGGACACTTCTTCTTTTTGAGTCTTTCTGTAGATTGAGATCATCTAGGACAGTGGTTTATGGAATATCCTCATTGAGTGTCCACTTCAATTGTTGCTTAGGTTATTTATCCATTAGACTGAAAATATCCCAAGGACACAGATTTTACTATGGGTAATGGTGTTGTAGTGAGTCTCACAGATTTCTTGACAGTTAAAATGTGGTGGGTAGATAGGTGCCCAGTACTGAACCATCAAAGAAGCAGAGTCAGGCTTAGAGCTTTGTTGACTCCTATACATGAAAAGCACCCAGCTGGTACAGTTATCCCAGAATACCCTCGCAGTGACAGACCAACAGTTTGGTTGAGGAATCCATAGCAAAGAATCTAAAGCTCATGAGTCTTAAGACAGGTTTCCCTAGATCAACTGTACAACTTCGGAGGACTCTGTAGACTTTCTGCAATATGGAACACGAGACTTGTAGAGCCACCCACTGGCATTTGGTGTTCGTACTTGCCCAGGCAGCTGTGCAAAGATTATGAACACTGATATGTGTGAGATATGCACACTCTGGAGAGGCTGCCCACACTGGAGCCTGCTGTTGGGAGGCAGAAGCCACGGGCTTCCTTCTCCCTGCTGAGGCTGGGTGTGTGTCCCATCACAGTGCCTGTAGCCTTTCATTTGTAATGTCATCCATCATAACTATTGGCCAGTCCCTTTCACCATCCCCTCCTATCCAAAAGGAAGAAAAGAACATTTTGAAATCATTCTGTTAAACTATTCTGCACAAAGTGGATGAATTATTTTTTATTATTTCTCCCCAGGGAGCTCGGCAGAGGCTGATTCTGATAGAATCCATTCAATTCACTATTTAAGAGAGCCTTCATTCCCCCTCCTGCTGAGCTGGGAAGATTCCACACCGAGACACACACAACAACCCACATTCACAGGCCTTGCTCACACTGCAGCATAAAGCACTGACCTGTTAAGCCGGCAGCCTCCGCAGACAGGAAGGCACTCCAAGAAAGGAGGAAAAACAGGCCTGTCTCCAGCATTGGGAACTCACGGAGCTTGGTAAATTTGGTCAAGTGACAAGGCATGTTAAGGAAAACAACAACAGGTTTTATAACTCAATCTCCTTGTCAGCTAAGAGGAATGGATTCAGCCATGACAGTTGAAGAACCAAAGTCTATTTCTCCATATCTGAGTAGGGGTAGCACCAAGGCCCCAAGGAGTTAGTGTGACGTCCATGCTCCACTGCAGGCTGAACACACCCATACAAATTTAATTTTTTCAAAGAGTCTCTACTAAGACTGTCTACCAGCAGACTGTGGGTATGAAATCTCTTGAATGTGGTTTAGCCCTTGGAGTATCACCTCAGAAACACTGGCAGATAGAGAAGGGGCAAGCAAAAGATTGAGCCTTGGAATCAGACGAGTCCCTTAGAGGAGGTGATGGTACCAGTCTGTAGGATGTAGCCTGAAGTAGGTCCCTCTGTGGAACTCTCTCCTCTGGGGGGGAGATAGAGCAGGGAAGGCAGTTATTCATAGTGAGAGGGGAACATGCTCTTTTGGTATCAATAGATGAGGAGAATTACTTTGATTTTTAAATCAAATAAAATACCTTTTGGCCAAAAAAAAAAAAAAAAAAGATTCATTTTGATAAAGGTGATATCTGGGCAATAATCTGTAAATTCTAAATTAGAAAAATAAAATAAATAAAGGATGCTGACCCAAGCTGGACAGAGAATAGGTTATGGGAAGATAGTCTGCAATGATGGGGAGTTGTCATATTGCTAACATGTTTGTTAGGCACAAAATGCCCTAAAAAATAATGTGGTATGATTAGCTTATAATCTAAGGCTTTTAGAAGAAAATAATGAAACCCAGTCTATGTTAAAGGGTGGACAGTGCCTGTTACGGAGAGAAAAGCTTGAGCTTTGACCTCTGGGGTGGAATATTTGTGTTCAGCCATTGGCTTGACCACACACACACACTGGGTGTGTGATTACCAAGCAGTGTACTAGCCTCGGCCTCCCTTCTGTCCTGTATAGTTGGCAATAAGATTAATACATCTCCCCCCAAGTTTACAGAGAGGAATGGGATGGTGTCTTAGTCAGGGTTTCTATTCCTGCACAAACATCATGACCAAGAAGCAAGTTGGAGAGGAAAGGGTTTATTTAGCTTACTTCCACATGGCTGTTTATCACCAAGGAAGTCAGGACTGGAACTTAAGCAGGTCAGAAAGCAGGAGCTGATGCAGAGGCCATGGAGGGATGTTCCTTACTGGCTTGCTTCCCCTGGCTTGCTCAGCCTGCTTTCTTATAGAACCCAAGACTTCCAGCCCAGGGATGGCACCACCCACAAGGAGCCCTACCCCCTTGATCACTGAGAAAATGCTCCACAGCTGGATCTCATGGAGGCACTTCCCCAACTGAAGCTCCCTTCTCTCTGATAACTTCAGCCTGTGTCAAGTTGACACACAAAACCAGCCAGTACAGATGGGTATGTGGAAAATCATTTGTTAAGTTTTAGAATACCAGAATACCAAGAGTCAGAATGGTAGGATTCAAAATTCTCCACTCTCTTAGTCATAGACCTAACCCACTTGGTGCCACCAATTCTCTGATGGGAAATTGCATGAGGGCATTATCTGTCGGCTCATTGCCACATGCACCTGTAGAGAGTGATGTACTCAGAACTTTCCTGGCATGTTCCCATACTGAGGGCTATGGGAAAATCTCTGTTAGTGGCTTAGGTCAACTTCTTTTGGTGAAATATCCTTCAGGGAAATATATCTTTAAAGAACTGGATGTGACTCATTATGTGGAGTAAACCATGGGCTTACCTAGGTCCATTTCCACATTCTCCTTGTTGCTTAGAGGATGGCTTTCCTGCTCATCAGGAGTGTTCTCTTAATCCTTACTAGGTTTTTTGGGGGGTAGGAGGAGTTTACACATTCTTAGTTATTAGATTAGCTCTGTATCTAAGTAAGCTATAGAACATCTCTCTTCTTTTAACCTTCTCCAAAAAGTCATTAGTTCTGAGTTAAAATCCAAGTCTAGAGCCTAAGGTCTGATCTGAAGATACTACCTCACTATTGGTTGACCAGACGCCCAGGTTAGGGGTAGACAGACAGCTGTGCACACCTGTCTCCTCCACAGCCTTTCTGTAGAGCCTTACAGCCAGCAAGTGCCAAGCAATCGGCCCCTGCCTCATCTGTCTCTCTGCTTTCTTGCAGATGTGGCCTGACCCCTGGCAGACTTCTACCCTCCAGGACTGTTCCTCTTTCCTCATCAGCCTGCTCACTTCTGTGGCCACTGGTTCTGTTCCCTAGCCTGGTGGGAGTTTTTCCTCACTTTGTCTGTAATACCAGAATAAAAAAGCCTGCTTTTGAATCTTAGCCCTGAAGCACCATAGCTGTATGGCCACAGTCAAATTGTGTAATTGTTGGAGATTCTTCAGCTGTACATTTAAAATAATAACAGGATCTACCTTCCAGGATCGTTGTACAAAGTGTCTGAGATTTAAAAAAAAAAAATGCTTAGGTTATTGGAGGGGGTGACAAAGTTCCCAGTAAATCCTAAGTGATAGTATTCTCATCATGCTCATCATTCCTGTTATGGGACACAGAGTTAGTATCAGAGGTTCCTTACCTCCTTAATCTCCTGTGTAAAGAGGGTGTATAAATGCTACAGGATGGATCCAAATAAGGAGGTGCCTGTGGAAGCCCTAGCACATGCTACACCCTCAGCCACTGCTCCCACCATCTAGTGCAGGCAGCATGTGACCTCTGCCATAGCTCCATCTAATGATTAAGAGACACAAAAGAAACCCACACGGAGCAGCCAGCATTTCTTCAGCCCCCACCCCCATAATATAATCCGGAAGCTTTTCAAACTCCTATTGGTCGTTGTCCTGGCTTACCCTATCAGCTGCAGACCAACAGCAGAGTGCACTCGCCTTATCAACCATACTTGAGGCTATTCTATTTTTAACCTTGTATCTTCCATTCTTTCTCTTTGCCTTCCTGTAGTCAGTCCTGACGTCCTACGCCTGCAACTTTCCACAGGTGCCAATTTTTCTAAGGCTCTCTAAGAGAAGGTATTAACAACAGTGTTAGGTTTTGCTGTGGACAGAGGAAGAACCTGCTTCCTCTGCGATGGCTACTGATCCAGTGCCTCAGGGGATCGCACAGAACTGGAATGGGCTCAGCAGTGCTGTACTGAATCCGAGCTTCTCTCAACCATTCACTGCTGAGGAGGTCATTCAGCTTCAGCAACACTTCATGCTCGCTGGCTGCTCTGCACTGTCCCCAGATTCCATACAACAGCAAAGGATATCAGTGCGGTCACAACTGCATACGCAGAGCCCATTGCAAAGGAGCCGGCAAAGATCCCTAGGAAATTGCCCACGGATTGGAAGAACGCTGCTGCGTCAAATGCGTTGGGATTCTCCTTGGGACTATAGATGGATATAGAGCTGAAAAGACAAGAGAACAGCCTCATCAGTGACAGTCAGAATCACATACCATCTTCTGGGAGAAGCATACACCCAATGAGGCTGTGCGCCGGTGAGATCAACCGAAGGAGAAGGGGAGAGGCAGAGAAAGCAGCAGGCATTCCTTGCCTCCCAGCCTGATCCCATGGTATCCATATATGATTGCCAGTCAGCAAACATTTGTATATAGGGAGAGTTGTAAAGAATATTGTTTCTGAGCAAACTAGGCATTAAAACATGGTAGGTGTATATGGGATCTGCTGAGAAGATAGATAACTGTGAATTATTTAGTGGCCATATGTCTTCAGCGCTGTTCTATATTCAACAAATGTTCCTGATAAAAACTGCACTTTTATGGCCTGTGCACAAATGGGCGATACAAATCACAGCATGCACAAAATATTCTGCCATGATCTTGTCATAAGCCACAAAACATTTCTCTCTCCAGTGTAACCCTACGGGAAAAGAGCCCTGGTGGCCTGCCGAACACCACAGCATTGACTCCCTGGACAGGCAAAGGCCCCGCTCTCCCACAGAAATAAACGGCAGTGGTCACCCAGGGTCATTTCTCATATCTAGTTCTTATGGCGCCAATAGACAGATCTCCACAGGAAATGTGGCACACCAACAGGCAGTCTGTTTAGTTAATTTATTTGTTGGTTTTGAGATGGTTATACTCTGTAGCCCAGGCTACCCCCAACTCATTGACATCCTCCTGTATCAGCTTTTGAAATGAGACTATAAACATGAACAATCATGGTTGGCTTACTTAGATATTTTTGAGGATGCTATATTTGATTTTTTAAAGTGGAGGCTTTAAATCCCAGAATGCTAATAAGAGGGCCAAGGTGTATCCCATTTTAGGAGCTATGATCTCCTCATAGTATAGCATTAAAATGAGCAGAGGTGCTAAACCTGGAAGGATTGAGGGAGACCAACAAAGTTCGATTTTAGAATTATTTTTCATCATTTTAATTTTAACATCAAGTCTTTTTTTTTTTTTTTTTTTTTTTTTTTTTTTTTTGGTTTTTCGAGACAGGGTTTCTCTGTATAGCCCTGGCTGTCCTGGAGCTCACTCTGTAGACCAGGCTGGCCTCGAACTCAGAAATCCACCTGCCTCTGCCTCCCAAGTGCTGGGATTAAAGGTGTGCGCCACCACGCCCGGCTTACATCAAGTCTTTTTAAAGTTAGTCAGGGGGGTGGTGGGAAATGAAGACTTTGGCAGGGAATTCTAGAAATGACTTTGTAGCTGTGTGGAGAGGAGAAGGCACACCAGCCAGACTGATGGAGATTATACAGGATTATACGCAAAGGAACAGAGTCTCTTAGGCCAGGATGATTAGAGCCTGCTGACTCTCTGCTCTGGCTCTCTGCCTCTGGAGACTAGTTAGGAGAGGGAACAAGTAGGTTCCAGCCTTCCCACAGGAAGATATGTAAGGAAAGGTGGCAGTTTTAAATGTTCTTTGGATATCTGTGCATACCTTTAAACCTCCAAAAGCAGGCCAACACTTCTACTTTGATCTCTTAATTGGATAAAGAAGATGAATGGTGGTGAAGGCAGCCCTGCAGTGTACCTGAGGGAGAGCCTGAGGAACCCCTCCGTCTGTGGAGTGTTAGGCTTCCAGCAAAGCCATGGTGCAAACACACCTTTTGTCTTTTGTACTTGCCAATCCCCTGAAAGGTGTTAAACACCATGGCTGGTGAAAACCAAGTGCTGGGGCTGAGGAAGTCTCAGTTTACCTTGACATTCACCAGCAGGACTCTCAATTTCTGTCAAGAGGCATGAAAGGGAGAATCCTTCCTTTCTTTCAAATAAAATTCTCTTTCTTCCTTCCTTCCTTCCTTCCTTCCTTCCTTCCTTTTTGTCTATCTTTCTTCCTTTCTTTCAAATAAAAGTATCTATCTATCTATCTATCTATCTATCTATCTACAGCAATGGAGGTTTGTGAATAACTCTAAAGTTCTGGAAGTTGTGCCAGCAGTGGGTCTGACCCCTTGAATTGGCACCTCTTTACCCCTCCACATCTCTAACTCCCTAGAAATGTTTTTTCTGGTTGCTCCTGATTATCCGTAGTATCAACTGGTAATACCTTACAGCATTATTTATGGCCTGCTTTTCCTTAAACCAATTTCACTTTTATTCAGCTACAAAAATCTTTCATTGAAGAATACATACACAATTGTAAGTATGACATGCTAAATATATTTCTTTATAATGTATGTGAGAAAGTATACATTAACAAAAATTTCTTGTGTATGACCTCACTCAACTCATCTTGCTGGCCTCATTGATTTGAGCTATGGTCTTTGGGGAGATGTTGTCCTAATTCTGTCTACTAAAATATGATAGAGCCTGTGTTTGCCCAACTCCATATGATGTTTGCCTTATTAGAAGAGAGAAGCATAATAAACCCTTGGACCAGGGAGGTACTCCATTGAAATTGTTAGTCACAAGTCTTCCCAAAATATAATCACTAGGTGCCTGCTACATGCTGGGTGAAGCATTACATACAGGGTGCAGGAGACAGGCAGAGAAGCCCACAGGATGGAAACAAAATTAAATTCAACAAATACCAGCTGGTACACGGAAGCCATCTCTAAGCAGAAAATCCTTAGAGATAGATGACATGAACAGTGTTGAGGGTGGTGCTGTGAGAACCACAGACCATTTAATGGTACAAAGGGGGAAACACTGTTTCAGACTAAAGAAGATGGTCTTTGATGGATAAACAGACAGTGATGGGGAGGGGTTAGTCCAGGCAGTGAAGAGAATATAAAAAAAGGCATTGAGGCAGGTGAGTTCAGGGCACCTTCAAGATGTAGCTGCTGCATGGGTATGGCTGGAACTCAGGGAGTCTGCACATGAACTCATGCACAAAGGGAATTCATATAACATTCGCTATCTTATGCTTACACTGTAATTTTGTTTAGTCTTCTATCTGTGTGAGATACATAGGGTCAATGTTGTCATCCCTGACTGCCTCCTCCATTCTTTCTAAAATGAAGTGCCAGAGGAAATGAGAATAGAGTCATATAGCCAGTCGGTTCATAATGTAAATATTTTATTTATTCTTTATTAAAACAAACAAAAAACAAAAAAAACAAACAAAAAATAATCTTCTCATGAAAGTAGTTGAGTGACATTGTTACATTCACCTTAAGAGAGATGTTTCTTGGGTACCAAAGCCTTTGCTCTAATGGAATGTCGGCTGGGTCTTTCTGTGTGCAGGGATAAGTGTGGGAAGCAGTGGGTACGAGCACTGATGCTCGGGCTTCCCTAAGGAAACCTGTAGGCTTCCTCACCTACACTTCTAGCTTTGTTCAGTCTCATCTGGGCTTTGTTCCTCTTTGTATGGCTATGACACAGCCTGGGGCTTGGCATGTGCAAGCCTCGGCTAAGGATGATAGAATGACCTCAAGTATGTAGAAAGAAGTGAATGAAAGAGTCTTGCAAAACTTAGCTCTTAAAATGTACTATCCCTGTAGGATATCTGTTAGGCACTGAGTAGATGGAGCCATGCTGTGGGTACTGTTGGTGTTCTCAGCGCAATTCTGAGAATCTTCCTTGTGCCTTGTTACTCATGTCAAGGCTTTGACACCTCTTGTTGTCACAGCTTGGAGGACCTGGGGCAAGTGATCATACTCATAACAATTCTATCACCTGGTAAATAGAGTTGATAATATTCCTCCATAACTGAGTTTCTGAAACACTTATAAAATTCCTATGTAAATGTTGTTGATTAGAGGACTATTCAATGAGTGCTTGTAATGGATAAATATATTGAAAGTACAAGAGAAGTTAAGAAAAAGTGATCCCTCTGTTAATATGTTCAGTGCTGTCCCTCTGAACACCTGGAGAGGTCTTCGTATACCACAAACTGGTGCAGGGGTTGGGGGGAGGTAGTCTCTCATACTAGAGTTTTGAGGTAGATAGATTCAACAGCTTTGAAAATGTTATGACCAAAAATACCCAGTAGTGTTTAAATATTCATTTTATAACTTGGAAAAAAGTCCAGGTTATCGATTTACCCTGTTCAGGAACTGACTGCTCAGCAGAAACTGGGAGATAAATGTGCACAACTCTTTCCAACTAAGAAATCTGAAATAAATGAAGTATTGTAACTTGATGAACAACACTAATAAGGGTCTTTATTTTTTTAGTGCACTACTTAAGATTCACGGGCACAACGAAGATTCTGCCTACTATTTCTCAATAATGGACATTTTTGTCTAGAATACAATGGTCCTGAAATTAAAAAAAAGGCTTGGTGTCCTAGGGAGCATTGAGTATCTGGATTTGAGACCTGGGTATAGAGCTTGGCTCTGTCTCACTGGTTGGGTGGCCTTGATCAACTTACTTAAACTATTTGTATTCCCAGTTCTATAAAATTATAACAGTACCTACTATATAGTGTTGCTATGACAATTAAATGCATCGACATTTGAAAGCTCTTAAAATGGCATCTGGGAGGAACTAGATAATCATTTCCTAGGGAAATCTTCCTTCCTGCTTCAAATGGTAACTTTCTTTTTTTCTGTTTCTGTTTCTCTCCCTCTCCCTCTTTCTACCCCCTCCCTCCCTCCCTCTGATCTGAAATAGTTTAAAGAAAGTATTTCAGAGTAGACATCCCATGAAAACTTTAACCTATATAGAACCCAGGCTTTTCTGACTATCCTTTGGTCTAGAGAGACAAAAATCTTTGGTACGTGAAATGTATTTAGTAGAGTATTCTGTGGCACAGTAAATTCATGCTGCAAAAGCAGGCAGTGAGGAGAGGGAGATGAAAGTAAAAGAAAGGAAGAAGAGATGCTAAGGGAGACAAGACCCTGAGTCAGAATGAGAGTGCACATAGTAAGGCAAGTGAGATCTCATTGATCCTGCCCAGGACTTTGAAGGAAAGTGAGACCTCATTAGTCCCGCCCATGACTTTGAAGGAATGTGTGATCGATAGCATTGGTCCCACCCATGTCTATGGCCACCTTCAATTCTGGATCCTACTGAGTTACCATTTGTCAAATTGTTATAATTAAGTCAAATCTCTTGGCTTCCAAAAACATTCATTCTTGAAATTCTTCTTACACTGCATCTCCTAAAATACTTTGCTACATAGTTGCTTCTAGAAAGTACCTGGCCATGTGATGGCCTCAGGGTTCAGGCAGCTACACAGTGCCCTGCCTGCATGGTCCTCCTGCAACAAAAGTGACTCTTTAGGGCACTTTCTACCCTTCATTTCTACTCTTAAATCTACTCTCATTTGTTTTGTTAATGTTAAACCAATGCCATTTGAAAGCTTTTTAAAAAAAAAGTGTTAAATGAACATATTGTATCCCCTTTAGAATTTCTATAAGTTTAATTATATATATAATCTCTCTGTGTGTATTAAAATGATTACTTTCAGGTGATATTCCTGAAGACGGTCCACTGGTTTTTCATGGTCTGTGATGGGTAAGCTCTAAGAGGCAAGGCCCAAAGAGACTTCATCTCAGGATTGCTTTCTTGCAGCTGACATGGCCTTTCCTGTCATGATTAAATTAATATAACAATTCTTAGGCATTAGCCCACCCTTGGGTAGAGTTTCTGTGGATCAATGAAGATGTACTCTTTTTTTTTTTTTTTTTAGTAATGCTATGTAGGTAAATTGATGATTTCATAATTCTTACTAATGATTCTATAGAATTCTTAAATTTATACAAGTAAGTTTTGAGCCCTCTATAATATAGCCTGCAATTAGGGCTCTGTAAACCTTCCTGTGTCATGGGCTAATTATACCAAGATAGAAAGCAGACATGAAACAGAAACAGATTTATGATCAGGGTAAACATTCTTCTGGTCTGTCTGTGAAACCGTCATCTGATTACTAAAGATCATAAAACTGAGTATAGACAATTTATTGTAGGTGCTCAGACAGAAAATAAAATAGTTTCTGGTTTATCTATACAAAAGCTCAAAACTAATGGGACACTAGGCAGATGATCTGCCTCTTGACAAAACCATGCTAACTTAAGACATAAGAGTTACTGTTTTAAACTCCTAATGAAATTGTGGAGCTAGTGACAGATAATAAAACATTTAGTTAGATAACTAATCTTAATGGAACACATAAACATCTCTGTTGTAACTCTTTATTCTATTTATGATTTGAATCTTTGTTTGAACTTATTGTGAACTTTAGAAAAAGAGATGTTTAGAATACCATGTGATCATGTACTTGAAAAAGTACAAGAACTAGAAACAATGACAATAAGAGGGAAGCAGAAGAGAAGAAGAGGAAAACAAGATACAAGCAGAATAAGCAGAGCAGAGCAACAGGAGAGCAGAGAGCAGCAGAAGGCTCCTTAGGACCGGGAGGCGTGCTTTTTTTGTTCTTTGGTTTTTTTGTTTTTTGTTTGTTTTTGTTTTTGTTTTGTTTTCTTAACAGAGAGTTTCTTCATATTGACAAGGACAGGTGTTTGTTGTTTTTGTTTGTTTGTTTGTTTTTGTTTTTTATTTTTATACTCAATAAAAAGGTAGAAGTTTTTTCCTTTCTCTAAGCAATGAAGGTTGGAGCTTATTTTTCATCCAGAATGAGTGAGTTCTTTCTGCTCTGGCATTTGCACAATGAAGCATGCTTACTGGAGGCTTCTGCTCTATACATATGCATTTTAAGTAGAAGAGTTCTAAGTATGTAAGTTGATGAGACAGACGGTTGGGCCCAACCAAAAAAAAAATGTGAATGTGTGTATGAAAGAATGTGTGTGTCTACGCATATTTGCTTCTGTAAAAGGTTTTCTCTCTGTGAGTGTGGCTTTCTTTTCCTGGTTCAGTAAAAGTTAATGGCTGCCGGGAAGTGGTGGCATATGCCTTTAATCCCAGTGCTTGGGAGGCAGAGGCAGGCAGATTTCTGAGTTCGAGGCCAGCCTGGTCTACAGAGTGAGTTCCAGGACAGCCAGGACTATACAGCGAAACCCGGTCTCGGAAAAACCAAAAAAACAAAACAAAACAAAATGTTAATTGCTCCAAGCTTCTCTCACCTCACCAGGGAGGGGAGAAGTCTCTGGGCAAGAGAGAAGGGAGCCTTAGCCATAAATCCTCTCGTGAAGTCCCCGCTGCTAGACAGTATATGTTAATGGCCAGAGAGTTATAAAGTAAGTTTACAAAGCAAGAGTTATATTTCCAGTGCTTATTCTAGCACAGAGAATTATAAAGCAAATAATAAGAGAGATAAAGAGTTAAGTTCCCCAGTGCTCATGCAGAACAGAACAGTAAGAAGGAGTGAGATCTTTAGAACAGAACAGAGAAGTAAAAGGCTGGAGATCATCAATTCTTTTTGGCCTGTGTCCCATACTACCATCAGCCCATTCTACCTGGAGCAGACCCCCAGCAGATTAAAATAGCCACAGATATTTAACAGGACCTTCCATCTTTTTTTCCTGCCAAATCTTTAATCCCTAACAAAGAAATTCAAACTATCAGCACTAGTTGATTGATAAGAGTTTTTGATTAATTAGGACATAAATATGAAATGCCTCCCTCTGCCCCTAATTACTGCTCTTAGTTGTACTATATAGAATCTGCCTTTGTGCTGGGTAAGGGGTTTCATTAATGATTTCTTGGTCAGACTCTATTATTCAATGACTTTTCTTGATTTAAACTTACATAAGTCTAGCTTTAAACCTCAACTTTCAAAGCAGGCTTCCTCTTCTCCACACAGAAAGGTCCTTAAAGGGATGAACAGCAGTGAGGTCCCCCTGCTGGTACCCTGTGGTACTGGGTGCTGGAGGATGTGCCTGGCTCTTGGTCTTGGTCTTCATGTGACGTGCTTTAAGTTTCACTCTGCTTCCTATTGAATCATTCCCAGAGACCTCAGCTGATGCTCTGATAAGAACTCCTTCTTCTCATGTGCTAACTCAACCCTCATCTTCTCTGCCAGCTACACATATTCCTGCTTATCCCCATGACTTGAATTAACGGCTGCTTGACCTCAGTGCCTTTACCTAGTCTCTTGACCTCAAAGTTCAGATAAGTTCCCTAGGTGAAGAAACATGGCACATGCTGTCTTATCTCACCTGCTTCCCAAATACACCAAACCAGGGAGCCTACAGGTCCTGCTCCAGCTGGCTCCTGCTCTATTAATTCTATAGGCCAGAAAGGGCGCCAGACTCTGTATGCTCATGCTTCACATTTGTAGGATCTATAACCAATAACTGCCTTCTTTGACAGTGCTTGGAAAGAGAGTTGGCTTTCTCCCCTAAAGGATGAGTTAGCAGCCCCAGCTGTCTAGTGATTCAGGGGACTCCCCTCTCTCAGCTATGTGAGAAAACATTCCTATGAGGAGGGACGGCACCAGCACCATCGTATCTCCATAGCACAACTCTCTGAGGTCAAGTGCATCCATCCTTCCCAACACAATGAATGAACAGTGGCTGGTTCATTGAATCGAGCGGTTGGCAGGTGTGGCCCTCTTGACTATGCAGCCTTTTTGCATGTTTAAGCAAGTCTCTGACTTGATCTGGAAAACCAGAAAAGGCTCATGAGAGAAGCACTCTTGGGACTTGTGACATTTAACATCAGATGCTCACAGTTTATCTTCTTCCTGTCTAGGGTTGGGTTGTCACTCTGCAATTTGGGACACATTTTAAAAGAGCAGTACAGCACAGAATGGCTATGAACTTTCCCAGAAGCTGTCCCATTTTGTTGGGCTTGTAAGTCACTGGCAGGGCCCAGGCAGGAGAAAAGAATTAATTACAGTGCTAGTTCATGTTTAAAGCTCTTTGTACCAAGAAAGGAAAGATGAACAGAGCAAGAAACAAGTGGATCCTTATCTATTATTTATCTTTTAATAACTATACCAACGTGCCCTTTCCCTGGGAACTTGCTTAATTATGAATAAGGAATTGATTTTTATGGGGCCAAGAATTGTGTGTACACATTGGAATTCATTCTGGCGTCTGCCTGCCCATTATTCGGGTTTATGTTCTGCCAAAGGCTGATGAAGTTCTGTCAAGAGAACCTGCTGTAAAACATAATGGCTTCAGGAATTGGGGGCATTCCAGGCACCCTGGGAGGTTAGAGGAGCTGTCTTAATAATAAGGGGTCCTGGCCAGAAGTTCACTGAGCTTGAGTTAGAAGCATAAAGTTTCTCCCCAATGGCTTTCCCATGGGGACCTTCACAAGGGCCAAAGGGCCCTGCAAAGGGCTGTGCCAGAGGAGGCTCATTAATTAACTCTTTTGCCCTCTGCAATGATATTTAATGATTGCTTGCTAAGAGCCCAAATTCATACCCAGGCCCTTGACAAATATCATTCTCATGTCAGCCATGAAAGAAAAAGCAAGGATAACTCCGCTGGAAGTGGAGTTTGTGTGTCACGGCCATACTGTGAGTAATGTAATCTCAAGCCAAACCCATTCATTCCACCAACAAATATTCATCGCTCCTACTGTGTGCAGACATTGCTCAAAGCTCTGGAGACGCAACAGGGACAAAACACAGCTGTTCGTACGTTGCAATGGAGAAGACAACATAAATACAGTGAAGCTAACAAATATATGATGAAATGACAGCAGCTAAACAGAAACTAGGGTGGCCTACGTGGAAGGGAGAGTGCAGTGGAGGGTGGATAGGTGCTGTGCAGAAAGGTCACCTGAAGATGATTCAACATAGAATGAAAGATTTCCTAGCCAGGGTGCCATGATGGAAACCCATACCCTCAAGAGTTGGTACCATGGCCCCAGGAAACTGCTCACTGAAGGCTCACTGACTTGTTTTCTGTCTTCTGCCACATCTGCCAGGGAAGGAGGAAGAGTACACAGATTTTCTGTGCCCAGCCACATCCTCCTGTTAGAAAAGTTGGCATAGCCATGAAGGAACAAGCAGCCTCTTAATAACCGATACAATGAGGGTGTGTGATTTCATCAGACTCATACTGATAATAGCAACAAGAACAGTCAGGAAGTTCAGCACATAATCACACCCTTGACAGTTCCCTATGTAGCCCTGGTCTATTAAATCACAACTTTAAGGTGACAAAAAAAAAAAAAAAAAAAAAAAAAAAAAAAAAAAAAGAAACAAACAAACAAAAAAACCCTCTTAAGTTTAAAGATAGTTGAAAAGGATTATGCATGTGAGTACACATGCGTGTGTGTGTGTGTGTGTGTGTGTGTGTGTATGTGTGTATGTGTATGTGTGTGTGTATGTGTGTGTGTATGTGTGTGTGTGTGTCTCTGTATGTGTCTGTGTGTGTGTGTGTGTGTGTGTGTGTGTGTGTGTGTGTGTGTGTGTGTGAAATATAGGCACATTTTTTGAAAGGAGATCTTAAATTACTTTGCAATTTAGCCTGAAAAGTCTTGAAGTCTTTTCAGAATTAATTATTCTGTGGGCTTTGAGAAAATGTCTCCCATACCCAATATTAAAAGTGAATTTTAGATAGATTAAAGATGAAAGTAGCTTGCAAACACTCTTCAAATTTCCATTTTCTTAATTTTTTTTGAAGCATAAATAAGAATTTGAGCCAATGTGAGAGATTGGGGGGAGTAGAGGAGATGAGTTAATGTAAGAGACTGGGGGTGGGGGGAGTAGAGGAGATGAGTTTCCTGGGTCCTGAGGGGAATTTCTTGCCCTTTCCCAGCTTTTCAGTTTTGTTCAACCTCACTAATAAAATTAGAGCTCCAACAGTCCTGTGATATGTGAGATTTGGGGTCAAAATAGATAGCAAAGGTATTGAAAGTAGGTCAATATCCACTGACAATGGAAGTCTGGTAAATATGAAAATATAATCATAAACAGGTGCAACTGAGACGAAGATTAATCCTCATGTTTGAAACCAGAGAAGGGAGTTGGATCCTCTTCCATGTCAGGTTAATAGAGGACTTAAGATACCTCTCTCTCCTGACCAGAATTTGCTTTGTCAAGCTCTTTGTTAAACATTTTGTAAACATTATTGCATACAACCCCCACCACAACCCCTGAAGCAGGTGCATTATTATTTCATTTTGTAGGTGAGGAAGCCATGGCTTAATGAGATTAAAGTGACTTTATGCGCTTCATCTTCTTTAAGCCTCTCAAGAATCTAATGAAGAAAGTATTCTCATTTAACACACAAACAGATTCAAAACAGGTAGAATCCTTTCCCTGACTTAACTCACAGCAATGGAACACCAGCCTCTCAACTCAGCTCTCCCTGATGGAAGCCTTCTAGCAGGCTGCCTAAGAAGGAAAACATCTGGATGCACATCTGGGAATGTGCAAAGACATGACTCGGCAAAAACAACCTTCAGACAATCGAGACAAAGACCATTTACAAGGGGAAATAGATAAATAAATAAATAAATAAATAAATATCACCTTAGTTAAAATGTCCACTTCAATCTGACAACCACTGGGCTAGGATCGATAGAGATTGTTTCTTTGTAGTAAAGAGTTGACAATACAAACTATATCCACATCATGTGACTTTCCTGTCAACTTTAACTTTGGCCTCCCATCCCCTCTATCATTTCACTCGGCTTGCAAAATGAAGTGACTATTGTCTCTTCAGAGCAATTACTTAATCTTGCTGAGTTTTCATTTTAAAAACAGAGATAAGAATTATGTTTAAGTTGTATTCCTTTCAGGATTAGGATTAGATGTATGCATATGAATGTAATACTTAACATCTAAAATATAGGAAAGAAAAACTCATAGAGGTTAACTTAATAATTGATAATATTTATATTAACATTACAAGATGATTGCTAGCTCTTTAATCATTTTTTTTTCACCTGAAAGAAATCAGTAAAAATTAAGAACAATTTCTAAGAACATGGGGACAGTTAAGAATTGCCGTTAATGTGTTAGAACTTCACTAGAGTCTTCTAGAATGGAACAAGCAACCTGCTCAGTTAGGCCAGAAACTGAATTTCTCTTTTCTCAACGCGGCATATACAACTATTGAGATAGTATCAAACAAATGGATACAGGTGCATTCTGAACAATAACTGAGTACTAAAGACACCCCCTCCAGGAGTCCTGCAAATCAAACAGCTGAATTTCCAGCTGTTCTGTCTGGAATCTGGGGCTTCCAGCTGTGTATCCCCAAAGATACACAGACATACCACAGAAATCCTACCGTTATACCTGGAAAGAAAATATATTTGAGAACAGTATCTGGTGACACTTTGTAGAATTGCAGACAGCAACAATTAAGGAAAGGGGGCACCAACCCACTGGCGATTGCTTTCAGGGAAGCTGCCAATTCAGGACTCATCACATGTTACATGGAGATAAGAAAAATCAAACACAGGTGCTCAGTTGGGTTGGTGCCCGAGTCCCTCAAGTACTGTGTACTGAGGCCATGCTGGCAAGTGGCTGAATCAAATACTGCTTTCCTCTGGCTGGGTCAAAGGACGTTTTACAGACCATGAGCTGCCTTCCTAATCTGGGGGCTTTTCGCTTGTCACTCTCTGATTATAAACAGCTGCCTGACGCAGCTGACAGAGAAGACAACGCCTGGAAAATATTTGCCGTGATCAACAGTTTCTCTCAGATCATCTCTCCTGCCACTGCTTTCCCATTTATTAGCAATTAAGTGCGCATCTGGGTCCCAAATCACAGCTTAATTTAAGGAAATCTCTACATCCATCTTTTTAGAACTGCAGAGAATTTCACTTGCGTTCAAGTTATGTTTGGATTAGAAGCACCTGTTACCAACTTAAACTACACTATTTTACCAGGACCCACACATCTGAATTTTTTCAGAAAGCTTGAAGCCTAAAGATCAATCAACAAAGCTTACCAAACAAAGGTTCTTTGTAGTCTACATAATATTTTTAAATTATAAATCCAGAAATTGGTAGAAAGTACATGCTCTACAGAAGACGAAGCCACCTCCAATGCTGGAGCGTCAGCTTCATGTCTGTAAATTCTAATTTAAGTTTCAACAACACAGCTTAAAAGAACACACGGGTTTGTGAGCAGCGCTCTCCTATTACCATGCAATATTGAGTCTTACTAAAAAACTTCTAGTCAGAGACTCAGCACAAAGGCAAACACTTCATTTGTTAAGTGGGGAGACCATGGAGAGGCACAAACTACTGCTTGGCCCCAGGATGTTGGAAGCAGAAGGGTCAGCTTTGTTTATCAGTCTGTAATAGCTTGTTGCCTGGAAGAATACGTAATTGGAAGACTTAGTGATATTTGAGATGGAGAGAAATCAGAGGAAAAACTCAAGTTAGGACCAAGCAACTAAGCTATATATCATCATTATATATCAAGAAACACACACAAACACACACACACCCTCATGGTCGTGTCAACAACCCACTTGGGGTCCAGATATTAGTGATTCTGGGAGTTCAAGAATGGTGTGAACCAAACTGTGTCAATGTCCATGCGCCTTTGATCTGGAAGGATATTCTTTCATTTTCTTCACATTGCCCATGGAGTTCCCAAACCCTAAGAACAACTGAAGTTAGAACACAAATATTGATGGCAGAACAAAGAGCGAGAGGTGAGAGGTTGAGCAGATGTTAAAACAAGATGTGAAACAAGACAATCTTGGTAATAGGAGCATCAACTCTGCACCTCAGCTATGACCTTTCACAGGCCGCCAACTCAGCAGGGTTCCCATGCTCTGAGCCCCAGACTCCACAGGGGAGACCAAGGTGACTAATGACAGAATAATGAGAAAATAATGGTGGGTCCTGACAGCTGTCCATATGTGCTTTAGAAGGTGAGGCTTGGTGGGTGGTATATACATCTGAGCTGATCAGGCTGACTTTGTAGTCATGGCTTTGGTATTAATATTAATTATGTCAACATATGAAAAGCCACAAGGCTACCACAACCAGGCATTCCTGGGGTCAACCTGAATATATGAGATGCAATAACTCCCAGGTGTTGGTTTTCAGTTCACCCATGGCTAGATTTCTGTAAGAGCCTCCATCATTATATATCAAGAAACACACACACACACACACACACACACTCACACCCTCATTATATATCATAAGAAATAACACATACACACAGAGAGTCATTACATGTCATGATAAATAACACATACACACAATCATGTATCATGATAAATACACACACACACACTCGAGAATGCATTCATGCACATGCACACACACACACTGGAGAATGCATGCATGCACACACATTCACACACACTGGAGAATGCATGCATGCACACGCACATTCACACACACTCAAGAATGCATGCATGCACATGCACATTCACACATACTGGAGAATGCATGCATGCACACGCACACTCACACACACTGGAGAATGCATGCACGCACACGCACACTCATACATACTCGAGAATGCATGCATGCACACACATTCACACACACTCAAGAATGCATGCACACACACACACACACACTGGAGAATGCATGCATGCATACATACATTCATACACACTGGAGAATGCATGCATGCACACACTCAAGAATGCATGCATGCACACGCACACACACACACTCGAGAATGCATGCATGCACACACTCAAGAATGCATGCATGCACACACACATTTACACACACTGGAGAATGCATGCATGCACACGCACACACACACTGGAGAATGCATGCATGCACACGCACATTCACACACACTCGAGAATGTGTGCATGCACACACACATTCACACATACTCGAGAATGCATGCATGCACACACACATTCACACATACTAGAGGCCAAGGAAATTGTTCCTCTTAAGGACTAAGTTTTGAAATAATACTTTGGCGATTAGAACTGTTGTGATATGCAGGTGTCTTTGAGATAGCTTCAAATTTAAAGACCTTCTCATAAATCTCCTAGGAAGACACAGACCAATTGTGGCTCAGGAGGAAACCACCCAAGTGCCAGAGATAGGCTGCTCCCACTGGAGGTCAGGAGGTAGAAGGACTGCTGTTTGGTATAGCCTCTTCTCCCTTCGTGGTCTCTGTCTTCTCCATCCCACCTCTCTCTCTGAATTTATTGAGTGGGGCTTTTATTTAACCACACAACCATGTGACCCTTTTAATAGCTGTCCTACAAGCTAGTGAGCTAGCATCCCACTATACTTCTCAGCTGGGACCAAGGTTATACATAAATTGCAAATTCTGTGGGAGAAAAGGTAGAATTCAATAATTAGACTCCACTATCTCCTCTAGATTAAATGTACTTATTAGACATTTATTCAAACCTATTACCACCTTCTTAGAAAATTCAGTTTAAAATAAATGCCTCAGGGCCTTGGTTAGAAAGCATCCAGCTGGAAACAGGAGACATGGCAGAGGAGAGAATGCCCCCTCAATAAGAGAAAAGAAATGTGCAGGACTGTGCTGCATGTGAGGTCCTGTGTGTGAAGGTGGGGGTAGGTAAAGGACTCACAGGCTGAGAAATAACAAATCCCTGGTTTTGTTTAGGAAAAGCCCATTTTGTCAATCAATGGTAATGTACATCGTTATTAAGAGCTTATAGTGTATGAAAGAAGATTACAGCACCCTGACTATCTTATGAGTAATTTCATCCACAGGAAAAGTGTGATCATCTTGTAATAGTGCCAGCACCTAGACCCCAGTGCAATGACATCCCAGAGAATGGGGCAGCATGCAAGCCATGCTTGCTCGTCCTGACAGCTCCCTGATAGCACTTCGGTCTGCTTAGTCTGGTCTGCGGAGCTGTAGAGGAAGGAGAGTCCTGGCTCTGGACAGTCCCACTGAAAACCTTCAACTCTTCAAATTCTGGATTTCAGAAGAAAAGAACAAGAAGGGTTAACTAATAACAAAAAATGATAGAGGCAGGGAAAGGAGATACTTGGCTTTTCAAACTACAATAGGATAAACCAGGACAAGACAAAAAAGATAGTTTGTGAGTAAACTGAGCGATCACCCCACACAGTGCCAGCTTGATGCTCCTTAAAGACTAAATTTGGAAAGCCTCCAATTTCCATTTCAGCAAAATGTTCAGTGGTGAAATTCTCTTGGATTCTGAGGGCTCTACATTTTAGTTTTTAATGGCTGCCATTTATTGAGGGACTTCTGCAAGCCAGAATCCTGACTACTATTTGGAATACATTACTTGCTAGTTCTCACAATAAACCTATAGCAGAAATAATATCATTTACACATTCCAAGGGAAAATTGAGTCAGGGTAAGCAATGCAGCCAAAATCCTGTAGTGGATCGTAACACTGGCATTAGACCCCTTGCAGACTACAGCACAACTCCTGTGCTGTGCTTTCAACCTTGATGAGCATATCCTGTGAATGCTTTTGCAAGTCTGTGCTTCAAGAAAAGGATAGTTGGAGGTGGCCCGGTAGGTAGGCTTCTTTGTGAGATAACCCCCACTGGGAGTCTTGATATAGTTTAGTTTTAACTTAAATCTTCACATTTCTTTAGTTCTTATTTTTTGTGTTTATTAAGCAGTGAAGCAGCAAAAAATAATTTTAAAAGAAGAGTGGCCTAACAGATTATCCCAAGAAAGAAGAACCTTTGAAACAGAAATAGAACAGGGTTAGCTTTGATCCAGACCTTCCCCCTAGGCACAACAAAATGTTTATGTTTGAAAGGTGTGGGGGGTCTTGTTTAGCTGGCAGCAGGTAACTTATCTGTCCTCGGCTGCTACTCAAGTTTGCAGGTAGTTAGAACATTATTTTTTTCTATCAGAGTTCAATTCAATTCCACATGGAGACTCTTTGGGTAGCAAGGTGCTTTAGACCTTCACCACTAAGCACACTCGAGTACATCTAGACTGGGTGTAACTGTACAGGGCAATCCAGACAGTGAAATTTGAAATGTATAATTTGTTTCTCAGAATATGATAGGGCATGCGTGTCCACATGCTCACATATCACACACAGACATGCAAACATGTACAGAAACACACATACACACAGAGACTTACAGATACTCTCTCTCACACACACACACACACAGAGAGAGAGAGAGAGAGAGAGAGAGAGAGAGAGAGAGAGAGAGAGAAGGAAGGAGGGAAGGAGAGAGGGAGGGAGAGAGGGAGGGAGAGAGAGACAGAGAGAGAAGGAGGGAGGGAAGGAGGGAGAGAGAGACAGAGAGACAGAGAGAGAGAGAGAAGGAGGGAGGGAGGGA
>NW_022196906.1:88441839-88461601 GCF_008632895.1 Mastomys coucha | reverse complement strand
GGGAGGGAGGGAGAGAGAGAGGGAGGGAGGGAGAGAGAAAGGGAGAGAGAAGGAGGGAGGGAGAGAGAAAGGGAGAGAGAAGGAAGGAGGGAGGGAGGGAGAGAGAAAGGGAGGGAGGGAGAGAGAGACAGAGAGGAAGAGAGAGAGAGAAGGAGGGGGGAGGGAGAGAGAGAGAAAAGGAGGGAGAGAGAGAAAGAGAGAGAAAGAGGGAGGTAGGGAGAAAAAGAGAGGGAGGGAGGGAGAGAGAGACAGAGAGAGAGAAAGAGAGAGGTCAGGGATGTAGAGGTCAACCTTGTGAAGGAAAAAGTGAGATGGGGAGTAAGATGCCACAGGCTCCTGTGACCCCTTAAGGAGTTCTGATCATGACATTAGATCTAAGATGGCTCCCAGAACACTGGTGATATAGCAAAAAGAGCCTAGGCCAGGGCAGTGGCTGCTTCCCCTGTCTTCATGGAAGTCCTAACTGATGATATACTCCCCAACCCCCAGCTCCTTCCAAGTTACTTCATCAGACAGGGCATTCGTTGGGGTGTGGTAACAGTGTGGGGAGATATAATTGGCTGAGGATTTAGGGCCTTAGGATTGGTTTGAGCACTACATATAAGCTTATGGTTTGTGGAATAAACTCAGATCTGTACCCTGATGCTGGTCTCTGGAGTCTGATTCCCAGGATTTGTCACGTGACACTGTCTCCTTTCCCCTACTCCATCCTTAGCCCTGTTTACACGCAGAGTGCGCGCCAGCACACACACACACACACACACACACACACACACACACATACACACACACACACAGAGTGCCATGGTCATGGCTCTGACCCAGGCCCACCTAAAGGGTTTTTCACTGAAGGCTGGTCAGCATGGCTCCTCTTGCTCAGCTATTAGGAAGATCCTGTTATAGACTCATATCATACTCTTTGGACCTCAACACAGTTTATTCAAACTACATTGTATACCAATGGGGATCCTTTCTCTGCCTACAACCCCAATCTATCATTTGCCTGAGGCCGCCCCATCACGAAAAGCTGTCATGCAGAGAACTCCCACTTTCTTTGTGGTTGCATTTCTTTCAATGTTTGCTTTCCTGCTCCTGGATTTAAATTAACAGATCCTTATCCTTGGTTGGCTTAGTGAAGACAAAATGACCAATGTTGCATTTCCTCTGGAGCTTCCCGACTAAGGTCCAGAGCAGTGTGTTGGGTGAGCTCCGCGGGGAGAGTGAGTGGAATGTGGGAGTAAGTGTGAGGATGGCCAAGAAGAACCTCTGACTGGACACTTACCCATGCCCGTGACTGTCCAGACAAATGATGTAAGGAGCAAACACGAACCATGAAGCAGTCAAGGAAACTTCATTGAAAAGAACCCATGGGCAGCACTCTGACTCCCAGATTACATTTCTGGGACGTTTGCTTGGTTGGTTTGGACAGAGAACAGGCTTGGCCCCATAAAGGAGAGAGCTGGCACATCCTGCTTCCCGCACACTAGCTTTGTAACATACTGTCCTGTCTGCAACACAAACAAAACAATCTCTGGTGGCTGAACGTAGAAGGGGAAAAAGACTTTGGCTTTCTGTCACTTTCTAGAACAGAATGAGATGGAGTCTTTTTGCAATCTGTTTTCTATAGCCCCAAGCAAAGCTTTTCCCTACGGGCTTCCCCTCCTCTTCTGAATGATGTGGGGACACAAACTAGGGCACAATACAGTTTGGTTAGGGAAAGTCTGGACAAAATATGACTCTGGAGGAGAAATATGCATGCTAAAGCTTCAGGGCTCATGAAGCACAGACTCTCATTTAAGGGATCTTGACCATGTGAGAGGGTAGTGGGAAACATGCATTCTAATTTCTTCTCCAATCCTGTTCACTCAGAGGCACCCACAGCCCTATATTTCCTTAGGTGTCACAAGTGCATGAAGGATATTGGACTTGATAAATGTTCTTACTACACTTTCAAGGTTTATTCATCTGTAGCCTTAGAGGCCACCAGCGTATTGAGGTTTTATCTTTTCCATAAGTTACCCAGAGTAGATGTAGCATCTCGTTTCTTCATAGTTGAACAGTTCCTGAAGGATTAACTGCTGCTTCCATCAAAAGTGTGATGGCATGTAGGGTCATCAAGATGATGCAAAATCTAGCTTAGGAAATATGAAAAACTTAATACATAGATTCTTTTCCTTCAGGTCATTGCAACCCCTTTTCTGGGACTATTCTAACTCAAGAATGTTCAGAAAAAAAGGAAAGTGCCAAAACATATACTATGAGTCCATGAAAGTCTCTCAGACTTAAAAGGAAATTTAAGCTTACTCTTAGCTACCCACTACTTACTGACAAAATGGGAGAAAATTGTTTTCTATATTCTCAAGTGTAGAGGTTTCTTAAAGTTCCACAGAAAATAGAGTGTAAAAAGAGGCTGGAAACTAGATTCAGGGAACATCCCGATTATCACTGACATTGTTACTCAGTGATTCTGTTTCAATGGCACCTTGGGTATCGGGGTGTTAATATGAGACAAGTGTACCTACTCTTGGCTGCGTCCAACAGCCATTGTAAACAGTTGGGTTAACAACATGTGTGATTTAACAACATGTATGGTTTAACCTGCATATAAACGATTCTACCGCATTCATTTACTCTCTGAGCCCTTCAGTTTCCTACTGAATTTCTTTCAGCATATTCTCATATCATTTTCTTTTTTTTTTTTAACAGAAATGTTAGTAGGAAAAATCCGCTGTCGTGAAAGGTGTACATTACTGAGAGCACAGATTTCCCCACAAATATCTGCGTCACTTCCATTGCTCTATAATAAAGGGCTGCAGCTGTTGCCATGGCAACTTTCATTTTTAAAAACCTGTATTCATACAAAGATAGATAACACAGCTGTTCCCAGGAGGCATCACAAGATAAGACCAAATGTGTTGGTGTTCTTGTCTTTTGCCAGATAAGGATGCTATGCTCTAAGTCAGGAAAGACCAAAAGATCGGGGCTGTGGGTTGCCTTGAGATGGCCACTTTTTTGTTTGTTTTCGAGACAGGGTTTCTCTGTATAGCCCTGGCTGTCCTGGACTCACTCTGTAGACCAGGCTGGCCTCGAACTCAGAAATCTGCCTGCCTCTGCCTCCCAAGTGCTGAGATTAAAGGCGTGCGCCACCATGCCCAGCGAGATGGCCACTTTTTAAGCAGAATAGGGGTTGATAAATTAGAGTTCTGTGGTCTCTGTTCAGTTTTAACTTTTCAAAAGCTACCCACCTCCCCTAAATCTGCACATATGCTCCCTCCAGGAGTGGCTGCTGCTGGGACCCCCTTTCTTTTTATCTCAGTGTCTACAGCTGCCCACCTACATATTACACATATTATAAGTATATCATCATCCAGTTCTAGCCATACCAACTTTCCAGAGAGACCAAGTGTGTTGCTCTGCTTCTTCTCAAAAAGGGAGTTGGATGTTCTCTGTGTGTGGTCTAGTTGGCACCAACAAGGGCAAACTACTGCACTCTGTGTGACTAGCCTTTAGAGTGGCAGGTACTCTGTGTTTGTTTTTATCTTGGGCTTTGTGTTTCGAGCCAAATCAGATGCTAAAAGTGATGTGGGTAGAACTCCCAGCTCTGAAATGGTGGTTTGAATACCTCTCTGTAAACAAGCTTCAACTGCTTGCCCCTCAGTGATCTGAGGCAATGCTTCTTGCTGATGTTCCCATGCAGTGTGTCATTTGGGACATGTTCCTCACGGGAAAAGCTTCTGAAGTGAAATTATCCCACCGTCAACATCCCGTCTCATGTTACTGCTGAATGCTCAAAGAACGTAATCGTGTTTGGAGTTTTAGAAATATTTTACCAATTGATTAGAGCTACTATGAGCATTGACTTATAGTCAGGAGAAATAACCCAATGTTCAGGGATCTAAAAATCAAAAGGATTTTTTTTTCTTGGAAGATGTAAGTGGTTGGTACTGTCATTCTGTGAGAATTGCTAAACATGTGAGCAATCAGAAGGCCTTTTCTGTGGATGTCACTAATACAACGCTAAGAGTTGCCCAGGTTTGATCCTCACATGCAAGAGATTCTGTGATGATGACAAACACTGCTTCAATCTTCTTCACAATTGCCTTGTGATTGCTGCTGACCATACGAAGAAGGAATCCAAATTCCTTCAGGTCCTCTCAGATGTTACAACCCCATATGTTAAGAGAAACAGCATATATAATAACTTGGATATAATTACAACAAATCAATAAAAACTTAGGGACAAGAAATCAAAGTGTCTCAAAATGTTTCATCCATTCTCTCAATATCTAAGTGGAACAGCAATGGTTCCTGTGGTTTTGTTAAGCCCAGAAACCATTGAAAACATGGAGACTGAAGACACTAGTGCAAACTCCTAGATCTAACTCCCTAGTCCATCCCAACTCTGGTTGACAACCCACATGCACAGCCATATGCTCTGCTGTCCTAGATGGGGGCAACAAGAACAGAGAACAGATAGAAGCTTCCTCTAGATGAACTAGGATTCCATAAGGAAGAGGAAATAAACAGTACAATGGATTATTTTTTCAAACATAAACAGTAAGATTATAACTGGATTCTGAAAGTTCATAGATTTCTAAATATTTCTAAATATTAAGAAATGTGTGGAAATTGGTGACATTCTTGTTTGTTGGATACACTTGAGGTCACCCTCCCCAAACTCAATTCACAGTCTAACAGGAGACCTCACCTGCTCAAGAGAAGCTAAGCTGAGGAGTCAGGGTGGGAACAGACACATGGGAGGCTGAACCGCTTTTTCCTACAAATGCTTCAACTATCTCCAATCCTCTTTTGCCAGGCTAAATCTTCTTGAAGGGACCAGTGGGTTACCACTCTGGTTCTGGAAGGTCAGGCTGATGATCAAGACAGCATGGGGTAAAGTTCAGTGTGACCTAATGTAACTGAACACAGTTACATGGTGAGCGGGGCTACAAGCAAAATGCTATCAGTGGTAATTGGTCACCTGTCATTTTCTTTTACACAAAAGAACCGGAGGGAGACATTACTTCTACTTCAATAATGATAGAAGGGGATTGACTTTTCAAAATGTCTTCCCTTTGATAGGATCATACGTAATTCACACAGTAGTATTTACTGAGAACCTACTAAGCACTTAGGGTTTTTGGAGGTGCCGGCGATAAAGGGAAATAGATGGTAAATATATAAAACAAAATCAATTTGTTGGGATGGGAAGTGACTCTATCCACAAATGAAAAATAATTCAGAATTTAGAATTATAGAGGACTTTTGACAACAGCTCATCTGGAGATTGAAATTTAGTAATGCAGTTTGACTAAATTCACTTCCCCAGCAGATAGACTCCAGGCTTCACCTCTCTCCACGGTCTCTGTTTCCCACTGTGTTGGCTCACTTTCAAAGACTGTTTTGAAAACTGTACCTTTACATTACACTTCTCAACCTGGTCTTAAATACTTTCTGAAGGCATAGATTCACCCTCTTACTCCTAGTGAAAAATATACAGCGCAATAGACTTCAGACAGACCGCTGCTTTCAATTATGTGTACTAGAGAGAATTGGTTACATTTGATTTGAGGAACAAAGAAGCCCTAAGATTCAGTTCGTATGTCTGAGTCCAGGGCTGGGCCTGGCTTGGAAGATGTCTAGAAGATAAAATATGGCCCCTTTGCTGAAGAGGTTTGTGATTTCAAAGACGAGACAAGGCACAGCCATATTTTATCACATAAGCTTTACAGATCCAAGTGGATAGACCACTGTTTCAGGAATTTAAAAATGAGGGAGAACATTGTAGAGTGCTCCCTGCATTTTAATATGGGATCTTGGCTTTTCCCATTATAGTGCATGCATTAGGGATCACAGAAAAGAGGGGAGAGCAGGTTTCAATCTGCTTGGTTATGCAGTGCCTCTTGGATGGGCAGCTGTGTGCTGGACAAGCTGTTGGATTCTTTAGGTACAATAACTGACAGGCTTTAATGTGATCAATGGCATCTATGCCATGACTATATATGTGACCCTTTCCTTCGGCTCATTTGTGAAGAGTGAGCTATAACATGAGTCCCCCTTATTTTTCTCCCAGGGTTCTTAGAATCACATCATCTAATAGATGTAGGTGATGAGGTCTGATTATTGCTAATGGAATTCTGCAAACAGCTGTCTGCTCATATACCTTTAGATCTGGCCTTTCCCAAGCAAAGAGGATTCTGTTAAAGTTTCACTGCCATCAGATCTCCAGCTAACAAAGCAGGTGGTTGTATTTATCAGTCCACAGGCCCAGAGCCCCAGGAAGCAACCGTTAGGAGATTATTTGTGAACCCTATCATCTGGCCACCACTTAGAATCAGATTGAAACCTGCTTCTGCGTATTTTGCTAAGTGCTGTGTCAGATGGAGGGTAGATGTGACTTGAAGACTTCTGCTGGTGGCGTTCATTCTGATTCCTTACCTCACTCAGCACCTGCTGCTTTCCACTCTCCACGTTGTCCCTTTGCCTACCCTCCACCCATACCCACTGCGCTTACAGCCTGCTGGGTGCTGGCTGAGGCTGGAAGGCCTGCTGTTTCTTCTTTGAGTGATTCCCCTGGAAGGGCCCTTCTAGCCACTGTCCAGCCATTTTCCCATGTCCTTCTGTTTGTTGAAAATTCTTAGCTCATGCTTTCCTCGACTTTTAACAATAGCTGCCTCTACAGACTTTATTTGTCCTGAACACTGTCATCTTAAAGCATCGGCTTTGGAGCTGTACTATTTGATGTTTCTGAGGATGGGAAGAGGCCCATTGAACCCTTTTGCTTCAGCAAGCTGCAGGCTCATTCCCTACAGGACCAGCTGTTAGGTAACCTGGCCTGGGGCAAAGAGCTTCTTTGCTGTTCAGGCTCCTGACCAAAGCTGCAGCTGAGGCTCACACCGAAGGGCTCTAGGTCAGCATGTTGTTTCAAAATTCAACGTGAAATCTTAAAGTCTGACCCTTAGGAGGCCCTGCTCTCTCTATTGAGAAGGGCCAGCTGTGCCAGGTCAGTTGCTAAAAATATCCCTACCATTCATCAGACCTGGTTAATTTTAGCAAAGTCTTTATTTTCTAGAAAGTCCAACTTTGTTAAAGCACGGTTCTTTCTACTATTTATTACTAGCTACTGATTTGCTTGATATTTTACTCACATTCATATTTTAACAATTGATTTTAAAAGAGTCTAAGAAATTCGGGCATAAGGGAAGCAAATCTGAGATGATCTAACTGTTCCACTTCAGCAGGAATGATATCTGATGCTTATCTCTACAATACTAAATTGCTTAATCTACCTAAACAGTGGGGTTGACAAGAGCATCTGGCCCTGCCCAAAGAGCCCCATTTTAATCCTTGAAGGTCCTTGAAGATGCATTCATGCCAGGCTTTCCATATAAATACTGTGCTAACACTGGAGAGACAAAGCAGATGTTGGAAGACTGTAACAGCAACCTGGGTTACAAAACAAAGGTCATCTTGACAAAGCAAAAGAACAAAGAGGAAGAAGGGATGGGAGGCAATCCTCTGGGAATTAAACATGCCAAATAACATTTTCAATACTTGTGGATGAGAATGATGGTAGACAGCTGAGCATAAAGTTTTAAAAGCCAAGATTTCCATTTAGTATCATGTGAACAAAAATATTTTCAATCTCAAGTTCTTGTAAATGGCGGGTATCAGATTTTCAGAGGAAACTATTGGCTTATCAAAAACAAAGATGGGAAGAAGTGTGTCACCGAGTCTTGCATTTCACACACTCTGACCGTGTGCATCTATCTTTTGGGATTGGAACTTCACACAGCTCACACTGGTCAACAGCGAATATAGTGACTTCTACTCAAACAAATCAGGCTGCGCCATCTTGAAAGCACAGGCTAACATTTCAGCATTAGCCATTCATCTAATATAAATGAGAATCAAAGAGCTTTTCTGGTGCTATAGTAGCTAGTGGTCAAGATGACCCTTAAATGCTTCCTGATTCTCAGGAAACTACTACATTATAGTATCTTTCACATTGCATCAGGGTTGGTGTGTGTGGCCACAAAATTGTACAGATGTAGTAATGTGTCATCAGAGAATACATTTTAAAAGTTATCACGGGTGGGGTTATAGATCAGTGGTAGGGTGCATACAAAGCCCTGAGTTTCACATGCATTGCAGAACTACTTTTGTGATTTTCTCATGCTCTCACATACACTCTCTCATGGTTTATCTTGCATCGTTGTCTCCAGAGAAGTAAGTCTCATGCATTCTTGTCAGGACCTTATTGGAATTTTGGACCAACAGCATGTGAGCACACTTAGAAGCAAACCCATCAAGTCTACCCCAGCATAGAAAGAGAAAAAGAAGAACGATCCTATGAAATTGTTGAGTGTGTGTTGTAGCCAAGTAGAATGCCGAATTCTGGAAATAGTAGTGCAGAGAAGAATAAAACAAATATGACTCACTCTTAAGAAACTCAAAACCTCTTGATGAGAGGCTGTGTGGAAAAGTAACCACAAAGATGGGTAGAGCCCACACCCATCACACTGTGGATGAGGCAGCTGGGAGAGCTGGAGAGAGGACTTCTGGGGCAGCATGGCCAACAGCTTGAGTCCTGCTTGGGAGACCCAAGCATTAGGGTTAAAGAAGACGACTCCTCCGGGGTGTGGTGAGAAGGTAGGGGTGCTGTGAGGTGGATGTGGAAATATGCAAGCTGCAGTTTTACAAATTGCCTCTACATATGTGGGGACACTCTATTTGGAAGACAGAGGAACACAATACAAGTTCTCACAGTAGTACTAGCCAAGCTTACAGTTAACCTGCCAGATAAGGGAGTGCAATGAGGGTCTACAGCACTTCCTCTCAGTTGTGATCTAGCTGAATTCTTGCAGAACATCAGAGAAGGAACCCAGTGGACGTAGAAACATGTCCTGCTCTTACTCATTACCCACAGGCTTATGGGAGGATCCAGTGAAGGCTCCATAGACTGAGGCCCACTAAGGGCTTCAAGGCTAAGCTTTTGCAGCAGTGGTTCTCAACCCGTGGACCATGAACCCCTTCAGGCCAAACATCTCAGGCCAAACATAGGGTTGCCTATAATCATTGGAAAACACAGATATTTACATTACAATTAATGTCAGTAGCAAAATTATACTTATGAAGTAGCCACAAAAATAATTTTGTGGTTGGGGGCAATATAAGGAACTCTATTAAAGGGACAGCATTAGAAAGGTTGAGAACCACTATTCTAAAGAGACCCTGCAACTCTGGGAGAGGGACAGAAAGAGGAAATAACCTTTATCTGCTCATCTCAACCCAAGTGATCCACATTTTCTGCAGCTGGCTAGTGTTGTGTGGTTCCATCCAGAGCTACATGTCCTCCCCAGGGCCAGCTCTGTCCTCAGAGCTCACACAGCAGGCTTGCTCTGTGTCCTGACCTATGTGGAGGAAGCACCTCACACCCTAGTTAATCAGCCCTTTACATATTTAATAGGGTCTTAATGGTGATTTATTTGCTAGGACTCTGTGATTTCTTTCTTTCTTTTTTTCTTTTTAATCTCTAGAGCAGAAACTGCAAGCTCAGGTGCCTGCAAGCCGTACATGCCATGCAGAGGTCAAGCTGTCTAAAGTACCAGCAGCCTGAAGCTGTTCACCCCTGCCCAGGCACACCACACCACTGTCTAATAGCAACTTCCTAGGATTGTTCTTTTTCCTTTTTTAAATGAGAAACCCACAGACTATAATTCTCCACTGTGAAAATATTGGAATGAGACACCAAAAATTAAACATTGCATGGGCTGGGCAGTCTGTGGGCTGATGGGAGTCTGGATAGTTGAGGCCAGTAGATTTCACATTGGTAACATCAGCTTTAGACAACTCTGCAGATAACATCTTTGGCACATGCTAAAGAAATTGTATAGAAACCACTGTTAAGACCCCTTATTTTGGGTGACCTTACATCACTAACTGGCACATTGAGCAATGTGTCATTTACAGAGTCTTTAGAGGTGGTCCTAACATTCTGACTCAAACCAAAGTAGAACTCCCTACTGTACTGCTACTCTATCAATGTTTTAAAAACCTAGCTGTACTTAAAAACAGAAGCTTAGAAGTATGAAACAAAGGGAAAACTAGCAGCTAGAATGATAAACTCCACTTGATGCTAATTACAACAATTCTTATGAAGGGAGTTTATGTGCTTTCTTTAACTGACTTGAAGAATGAAGTAAATAGATGCTCTTTCTCCTTTTCTCTCTTCCTTCCTTCCTTCCTTCCTTCCTTTCTTTCTTTCTTTTTCTCTCTCTTTCTCTTTCTCTCTTTCTTTCTTCATACCTCCCTTTCTCCTTTTCAATTTTATAAACTTGATTATAAAAAACTTTATAAATAAATAAAATCACCAAAGTTAACCAGAGCCAAAGTCTATATAACTCAATAAGCTTCCCATAAGCAAATCAATTAAACATATGACATTCTCTTTCTATATCATTGTATTACAAACTATTTCAAATATGAAGGTATACAAGAGGAACAAGTATAAAAGAGATGTAGATAATTAAAAAGTACACATTTAAAGAGAAAGAACCATTGCAATAAAAAAGTAATACAGCTTGAAAACTCAAAAATCTACATTTAAAATGACTAAGCAGACCATAAAATTAAATGTAAAATATAGTAATATGATATAACTGTAGCCAATTTGGAGAAGGTGAAGAAAAATCTAGCGAGTAAAATATAGGCAATGAAATTAATGCGGTTTTTATAGCTCAGAGGAAAATAGGAGGACAGTCTCTGAGGAAGCCACCCAGACTACATGTGAAAAAGAGATAACAGCATGAAGCAATCTCAGGCATGCAGAATAAATGAGAGAGATTCAAGTGCTTTTAACTGATGAGCCATCTCTGCAGCCCCCAGAGCATATTTAAAGTAATAAAAACATCTACAATTAAACTTTCAGCATCCCCAAATGTCCTATGGGGGAAAAACCATGCTTGTCAATTCTGAATTTTATACCCACATAAAATATCTTTCCACAGTCAGGACAAAATCCAGAAACTAACACTGATTGGTAGATCTGCATACCAAAGTAAGTTATTCCCCACACATGTACCTTAGTAAGTATATTATCCATCACAAGAGAAGCTTCAGAAATAAGAGAAGTAAATGCAGGAGAAAGAGTAGGTTCCCAAGCAGAGGTAAACAGAAAAGACCACTAAGCAAGCAGAAAGTGAAATACTTGCTAATTGGATAAATAATAATGATCATTGAGTGGTTGAAAATAAAATTGAACTGGGATGGCAAATGGTACATGAAGAGTGGAAGGGGAATGATGAGATATATGTCCAGAACTCTAGAGACACGGATATAAGGACTCTGTTAATTATGGATGCTACAATATAGGGTTAACAAAACAATGAAAGGAAACAGTATTAATCCCTATAAATCAGAACATAAGAGGGCATGAACACTCAATTTTACAAAAGCAGGAGGGGAGAAGACAAGAACAGAAACTAGCCCTTCACATATGAAAACACAAAGTGAGATGAGACACATTTACACATAAAACATACCTACTTCATAAGCACTAAGAATTATATGTTAATGTGCTGTGCTTTAATTTATTTGTGTATAAAAATTTGCACATGACTACAAAGAGCTGTACAAAGATGCTCACACAACACCATGGTAACAGTGACAAAAACGAATCACCACTTAAAATTTCATTAATAGGAAAGTATTCAAGTGAGTTATATAGCAAGTAACACATCTTATATCTAGAATTAAGAATATGGATAAGCTTAAAAGCCATAATAGCAAATGGCAAAACAAATTATAAGACATCTTGATTAGTCACCTAAGGAATTTAAAATGAAACACTCAGTGTCTCATGCTTTCTTATTGTAAGAAAGCGCCTGCTAGAAAGCATCTCTAGATCTCTCTCTCTCTCTACCCCAATAAAACATAAACCAATAGTGAAAAGGCCATTGTCCACCATCCATGTCGTAACTACTTGGAATGTAAACATTTGAGCCTCAGTACCAAGTTAGAGATAGCACATACCAGGACATGAATCAGGACGATAAACAACATCATCATCACCTCGTTGATTTACTATTCTGGAAGTAGTTTTCTGTTCCTGTCTCATCTAACTGAAGCAAGTAAGCACATTGTGATCCCCTCCATTTGAACCAACGATGTAGAAATGTCAAATCGAGTATTCATAGGCACTGTAGCAGACGTAGGCACATGAGAGAAAAGCTGGTTGGGAATCAACTACCCTGATATCAGGATGGGAAAATACAGGAAGAAGGGTTTGTGGGAATTGGAGAGGGGAGGATGAAATAGGAGTAAAAGTGTTGCTTTTTGTCCCCATTAAGGGTGATGGATATCGGAATTATTTGACTGAATATTTGAATAGTTTCTTTTTTCTAGAACAAGAGACATATCCGGAGGATTAAACTCTCCAGTTGCCAATGTTGGCACAAATACATTTTGGCTTATGGGTGGTGCTCAGTAATCACCTCATGTCTAATCCATTTCCTGTTCCAGGTCAGAGGGCAAAGCTAAGCAAGCCTCTTTTTTTTTTTTTTTACATTATTCATATCACAGCAGGTTAAGTGCTGGGAAGCAAGATCTAAAAACAAAACAAAACAAATAGAAAGCAAATCAAAACCAAACAAACAAATAAACAAACAACCCTAAAGACCGCAAAGGAGAACCTATTATCTGGAGATGTAGAATGAAAGCATCTTGAAGAAAGGTTAGTCAGTGGACCAACTCCCTATGGAGAAAGCCAGCCTGGAATCCATGACTTTTCGATTGCATTTTCCAACTGCTCACTCAGTCTGGTATTTGGGCAGCAAGATAACAAAGTTGACAAGTTTTAACAAAATTTTACCTGTACATAATATATATTCTCACAGAAGTCATAAAGTAAAAATAAATAAATAAGCAAATACATACATACATACATACATACATACATACATACATACTTCTGCCTAGGACTCTATCTTGAGTTTTTCTACCTGATTTAAGTACTGTTGATCTTTCTCAGCTCCTCTATATTTAATTCTAATGTGGCTTGGGCATAATTAGCCACTTTATAGTCTTTTAAAAGAATAACTAACGTACATATATATATATACATTTAATATATATATATATATATATATATATATTACTTCATCCCAATTATTCAGTGCTACCCTTCATTTCTTCCCCTATGTCTCTTTCAGTCTAGAAACAGTTCAATTTCTCAAGAAAGTAAATCCTCCAAAGTGTGGGAGAGATATACACCTCTATTTCTACATATATCTGTATATCTACATAGATAGATAGATAGATAGATAGATAGATAGATAGATAGATAGATAGATAGATAGATGGATAGATTGATAGATAATAGATATTTTCCAAATGAGTATCTGGATTGACTCTACTCATATACAGTTCAATACATTCAATACATTTTACAGTTCTACTTAGATGGGCATTTTGCTTGTTTCAAATTTTTTACTATTATAGACAATGTTGTAAAAAAAAAATCTTCACATGACTCATTTCCCCCCATACATATAAAAAGCTATTTTAAATTCCTGCATTAGTTTCGACTTTTTTTATGGCCTCATTCTTTCATAAACCTTGGGCAATGCCTTTAGCTCAGTTCTTGAGAGAACTGCCTGCTAGCAGTCCCCAGAACTTTCGGAATTTTCTTTCCTCTTGCTGATGAACATCAGCATTATTCCTTCATTTAAAATGCCCAGGCTCTGCTGCACAGCCAGTTACTCTCTGTCCCCACCTCAGACTTTGGAAGGTTTACCTTCTTGGGAAATTAAACCAATTGGTTCTAGACTAAAATAGGCCTGGGGTAAGAAATGGGATGTAGAACTAAATAATTGGGGTAGAGTCAGAGTCTGTCTCAAGATCCATGGGGTCTTTTCTGCAGGCTTCTAAGATTGTTATCCCTCAACACAGAGGGATAGCAATCAGAAGAACTGTCTGTGAAGACAGACTAACTCACCCGTGCTGATGTCCACAAAAAGTTGTTTCAGTTAGAGTGTAAGCAATGCACTCGAGTTGACAAGCTCAGAATTCTCCCCCTTCCCAAGCCATTTTAGGCTTTTTTATACCTCAGTCTTAAATATGGATGTTAGTTGAGCCTAACCTCTCTAGAGAGGTGAGAGGAAAATGGATAATAGAAGGGAAAACCAGGGGTTGGTGTAGGGATAACCTACAACAAACACAACTTACAACTGTTTGTTAGACAGCAAACACAACTTAAGTTACCAAACTTTATTTTTTTTGTATCAATATTCTCCCAGACAAGAGATGATACTGCATTCATGAAATGGGAATAGGAGAGTACAAAAAGAAACATTCAGAAAGCATCAAGAGTTCTCAGAAGTGCAAAACTAAAAACAAAAGTTTCAACCTTGGAACATCTGTGTTAAGGAGGTTGCCTATAAATATTCCAACTGATAAAGAGAGGCTCAGACAGACAGATAGACGGAATAGAAGGTAGGGCCAATGAGAAGAGGCAGCTGCTTTCACTACTTCAATGATCTTAGTACGTGAACCCTATTGAAATAAAGAAAAGAGGAAAGACCAGGGGCTGGCATGGGCAATGGCTTCCTAGGGTTGGAAGATCAGAGTCTCTGAATTGAGACTACCACATACAGCACTCAACGGATGGAGAAGTGCTCTCCACTCACACCAGGTGCCATGGGTCCTTCAAGCAGGAGACAGGTAGCAACTCCACTGCTAACAAAACAAGGGATGGAAGACATACAGCACTGGCTATCTAGTGACAAGGAAATTTACCTGGATAGTTCTGCGGTGACACCGTCATTTCTACCTTGGCTGTGTAGTCAAAGGAACAGTCGTTCACAAAGGGAAAATAAAGCCATTTTCATCATACAAGATTAAAAAAAATAATGGAGACAGGAAACACAGGTTAGTGGTAGAGCACTTGCCTAGCCTATGTGAGAAGCTGGGGTCAAATCCCTATACTACATTAAAAACAAGTAATAATGTGGGTCTGGAGGAAGGGCTTAGTGGTCAAGAACAGTGGTTGCTGACCCATAGGACCTGGGTTTGATTACCTACATCCATATGATGGTTCACAACCATCTGTAACTCCAGTTCCAGGGGATCTAATGCTCTCTTCTACCTTCCATGGGAACCAGGCACACATGTGGTACCTAGACATGTATGCAGGCAAAACACCTAAATGCATAAAATAATAAAATGATTTTTTTCAAATGAGCTGGGTGAGATGTTTCACCCTAATGACCTGAGTTTGATCTCTGGAACTTATAGGGTTGAAAGAGAGAACCAATTTCCACAAGTCCTCTGATCCCCAACCCCAACCCCAACACACACACACACACACACACACACACACACACACACACAAAGTGTGCATGCACATACAAATAAGTAATAAAATAGATTAAATGAAGAGGGGAGGTGGAAAACAGAAACAATAAGAGAGAAATGGGGCTCAGAACAAAGACTTATGTTGCAGAATTTTCTCTGTCCAATTTCATTAGGGCAGTGGTAGGCCTGTGATTGGACAGGAAAAGGGAGGCAGAGTTTGGAGTTTGTGGGTACAGGTAGAGAGGTAGGAGGGAGGAAGGAGAAGCCAACATGGAGGCAAACAGGAAGGTGATCCTGATCCCACGTGGTTTTAAACAGCCACAAATAGCTAAGATTTTCACAAGGTTAGATTAATTGGGTTAAAGCTTTATCTTTATCAATTGGCTCTGAAATTATGGTATTGGCATCATGTAAATTGTGATCTTATTGTTATATAAATCTGATTGGATAATTAAGCTTTAAGAGTCATGTTTATACTGGGTAACTAGGCAGTTGAGATAGCTGATCGTGTGGGCTGTGTGAAGTGTTGCATGGAAGTGAGATGAACTTGCTAGCTGGACTCTTCCACGCTGAGCAGGACCCCACCGGGACAAAGTGCTGTGGACTGCCAGTACAGGTACTAGAGTGGGAGCACGGACTGGCGGGGCAGGAGAGATGGCGGGTTGACTTTTTAAAATATTTCCTGCAACAGACTTAAGGTTGCTTGCTATCAGGAGAAACATTTGGTAGAAAAAAATACAAGAGAGTCTGTGGAAAACCAGGTAGAGATAGAGATCAGTGAAGACTTCAAATGAATAAAGTGCCAACAGCTCTCAAAGGACGGGGGTCAAACAGGATTTGAAGACTTAGAGAAGGCCATAATTGTACAAGGGGCAGTTTCGATAGGATAAAATGCTTGAAAAATGCTCAGGTTTGGCTGAGACAGTGGGATGGGAGTTAGTAACAGGGCCTAGAAGAGATGTTAAGTTGATTGTCAGAGCACGGGTGTTAGCACTGGTTGTGAAAGAGGCCAGAAAAGTATACTGGTTGCCAAGCAGATACTGGGGACATAGCAGCAGACCATTTAAGAAGGGAAAGCCAGGCATATCTAATAGGAGAAATGAAAACAGGGATACAGAAGAGATTTGGATGACAGGGAAAGAGAAGAGTTTGAGAAATAACCTTGAGTTGTGTGTGTATGAAGGAGTAGGCATCCAAGTGAAGACACTGACCGCACCACAGACGGGACAATTTCAGTGAAGCTGGAGAAAAGATTGGAAGATAAAGGTGTTCAGGCTTGAGCTGTTTCTGGGTCTGTGATTAATAGCTGATAGACATTTCTAGAGGAGTGAGCTGTTGTCCACATCTGACTTCTTGTTGAGTAAAAGAACTTAAGGTACACAGACAGGTGTAAACTATGTTACAGACACGACCACCTCACATCAGAGAGCCTCTCTTCAAGCCCTAGCCAGATACTTAGGCCACTAAAATTGTAATAGGGCCCAATAAAATGATGCAGTCATAGAGAACAACCAGCTTATAAGAAATACAATAAATGAAATGATCCACGATGTACTGCAAAACAATTAGCCATTTTCACCAACAGGCACTTTGGGTTCTCTTTTAGTCAGTGTCCTTTCACAGGTATTTTAATCAATTTCCAGAATGTTTCTTCTTTTAAGACTTCTCTCCCCTTATGCTTTTATTTCTGTTACTGTTATGCTTGCTTGTCAAAGTAAAATGTTAACAACAACGAGTCCTCACAATAAAATCAAACAACCACAGGTAGCAGGATCTATGTGGTTTAACACTGTGGTAAGACAGGGTAAGTTCAGGTCTACACATCATGCATATACGTAGTTCAGGGGAATGGCTGAAGTGAATCCACACGCAGAGTGATGTGTACATCTTTGAGCGTGTCGGATCATAGTGAGGTCTAATGTAGTTCTTTTTGCTTGTCAGAAATGGGAGTTTTCTTCTACAGCACATACATTGTTTCTGCTTAGAAGAAGAAAACACAGAAAAAGAAAAATACTAAAATTTTCAGACTTGAAAATTATTTTGCATTTTCCCCCATAATTCACAAAGCTTGATTTGACTCTTGGTTGTGGTATCCTGCCCCTCAACCCCGTTGCGGGTTCAGGAAGCGAAAGAAAGCAGGGTTCCGGAAGCGAAAGAAAGCCGTGACAGGTCGGGGCTAAGACCACTCGCCTGTGGCGTGAAACACGGGCAGCGGCCCCTGAGATCAAACGTGGACTTTGCAGCTTGGAACATTAAAAGAACTGAAACTAAATGAAACTCAGCCATTCCTGCCAGAACTCCCTTTGAAGGGTGTTGTGTATACAGACTGGGGTGCTGTTTTCCTGCTATCACGTCTATGCTAAAAACCAAGAATTGTTTCGGTTTCGATCCTGCCTGTGCTATATAAACCCATTTTTCTCTAGTAAAGACGCACCTTGATAAATCTTCTTGGTGTGGTTTCTTTGTCTCCTCCCTCACCTGCTTGTTTCCACAGGTACTCAATTATCCCAGTTCGAGAACACCCACGGAGAGAGGGACTGCTGGACGGCCCCCCTCACTTGGTCAAATGCATCCCCTCGGCTGTTTGGCTTGTTCTGTGCTTTCCTGAAGCATTATGAATATGTCCTTAGTACAACAAGTGATGAAATTACAGCACATGCAGGCGCAGTCTTTACAAGCAAGGCATTGCCCTTGGTTATTTAAAACAAAAATTAAGCTGTCTCAATAATTACACAATCTGAATCCTCAACCAATAAATGTTGTGTTTTATTTTTTCAATTAAATGTAGGTTTTTGAATATTTAATCATTTAGTTTCCCTTATATCCAGTGTGGTAGATGTCCAAGGAAGAAAACACAGCATTGATATTACATAACCACTTTGAGTCACTTCAGAAATCAATAACAAAGCGGGGGGGGGGGGGGACAAAACTTCAGTATGACATACTTGTTTGTGGGGATAAACCATAAACATCCAGCTAGTCTCCAAAGACGTAAGTTAGACTCTGTTCTGTGGGATGACTAGAAGTACTGTGTGGCCCAGAAGGCAAGTGAGAATGTTCAGTATGGTGAATGCAGAGTGGATCTCCATGGGAGAGCTACAAGTTAGGACAAAGCACTGGACTGTGGGATGCCTTTAAGGGATAGTTGAGACACTCCTCAATGGCCAATGTTTGATGTGTAAAATTCAGACAGAAGGTATGGACAGTTCTTTTACAGAAATTCTAGTCCTGTGCACAGAAGATGGAGAGGAGAGGAAAGGGAGGTGAGAGGAGATGAGAAGGAGGGGAAGTGGGAGATGGAGGGGAGAGAGGTAAGGGGAAAGGGAGAGTTAGATGGGGAAAAAGAACACCAAAGTAACAACTTGGAATTTTCTGCTTGTTTTGAAGTCTCAAACCCTGAAACCACCTGATGTGTATAAGTCCGGTTACTTCAATAGACTACCCACTGTGCCTCTGTACAGTAGACACAAACCCTTCTGTACAGTAGACACAAACCCTTCTGTACAGTAGACACAAACCCTTCTGTACAACACAAACCCTTGCAGTCTTTTGTCCCCAGACCATTTCTCCCTCATGGGAGTACCTTAGGTGAATGAGTAAGAGTTGGCCCAGCTGAAGGCTCGTTACTCTTCAGAGGTCCCTCATGCCCTATACTTGCACGATGCACCTGGGGGTTATTGGAATGTGAATGTCTAGCTGGCGGCACAGGCAGTAACTGCTCCTGAAACTATGGAAGGCTCTTCAACAGAACTGTGTGTATTTAGCAAAACTCCCCCTCATAGCATCCCCTTGTTTACAGCAAATCAGACTCAAATATCTTCAACTAGTCTGTCAGTGTGAGATGACAGGTATGGGGATCTCCCGGTGATTTGCACAAAGATGAATATTTATATACCCCTCAGGCTGAAGTCTTTGACTCCTCTTACAGAAATGTTCGAGCTCGCTTAAAGAAGAGATTCCTGTGATTTTGACTTGAATAAACAAAAGGAATTACTTTAAACAGAACATACTCGAAGAGTTCCTTTAGAAACTTGAAGCACGTGAAGAGAGCTAAATTGGACCAATATAGATTTTTTTTTTCTAATGTAGAAAAAAAACAGGGATGAGTACAACGGCAGGGCCTGAAATAGGTGACAAACAATTTGGAAACAGCGGTGACGATTGCAAGAGCATCCCAATAACACGCTGGCTGTATTCTCGTCTCAGTTTGACTCCTTTGCTCCAGGAAATTTTGAAAAGGTACAAAACATGCTTTCATGCAAGCTACTTTTAGCATGATCAATCACCTCTCCGTGTGGTTGCTGTGTCATGGTTAGAATCCTGTGATTAATATCTCACCCAAAAGGGTCCAAGATGTTGATTGTTAACCTACTAAAAAGAAAATTAAGTACAAAATCATGAAGCATTT
>NW_022196906.1:88434357-88441829 GCF_008632895.1 Mastomys coucha | reverse complement strand
GTTTAACATTAATATAGCAATCAGAGTCTTCATAGTATTGTGGCTTTTCAAATTTTATATTTCAATCTTATAACCAAAAAATATTACATGAGTGTTACTGTTTACTAAGTAGTAACTATATCAGCATATCAGGTATATTATATTTTAACATTAAAATTATCAGAATCCTATATGGGAAGGGATAACTAACTTTTTGAGAAAACTACATAGAAACGTATTATAGTAGACACTTTCTAAACTATACACAAATTTAAAATGAGGTTAAGTGGAGTTAATCTGTAATAGGGGGAATAATACCGCAACTAGACATCACACATTATGACATAAAATTTCCCCAGCTAGGCATCACACATTACCAAATAAAATGTCTAGGAATGAATTACCTCTTTTTGAGTTGCTTGCCCTAAGCATTACAGGCTGTTGTTGCTCTTAGTTAATCTCCAGAGCTTTATGGAGGACCCTATTTCTGAAGTTACCACATACTTGAGTGACAACCATGAATAGACCAATTGTGCACTGAACTGGAAGCTTCATCCACCAAGGCTGGCTTCCGCAGTGCCAGAAAGTACTGTGTAATGTTACCAAGGAGAAAGTAATGGTCAATCTCACCCAGCTGTGAGCTCTGTATCCTACAAGAATGACCTTTCTGGCAATATACATTCAGCTGGTTGTAATAGTGGCATGAATGTTACAGGGGTAACCAACCTCTATCTGACTGAAATGAAGGTCCCCTACACAGGATGAACCCCATATCAGGCGCTGTTGATGAAGCCAAGAACCTGTGGCTAGATACGTTATAGGCCCTAGGAAAATGGACCAATATTATTCCACTAAATGGACATAGCATTAAAATGACTCCTAATCACTTACTGCCCCCACTCAATCTGCATCAGAAAAAGTCTTCTTACACTAGATGGCAATTAATACAGAGTTCCACAGTTCAATGTAGTGGGAATATGAGACTTCAGGATGCTCAACTCTAAATGGGATGTCTGTATCACACTCTGTCCTTCAAGTCTCAAGAGGAAAGCATGAAAGAGAGGGCAGGAAGACTGCAGAGAGCCAAAGGTGGTTGGTAAACTCAAGAAACAATGTTTCCAGGACACAACAGGCCAAGTACATGTGTGAACTTGCACCAATTATGACAGCACACAAAGCCCCATGGCAAAGATCAGCCAGACAAAATCTCACTGTAACTGGGGAGGTGGGGATGTAGTCCATCCTTAACTGAGAAGACATTGGCATTTGATAGCTTCTTGGAAAGACAGAGTTGGTTTTCTTTTATGGTATGAATATTTGAGACTATGGAGAGAAAGAAGAAGAGAGAAAGGCAGGGGGAACAAACTTAGGTGGGTGGGGAAGTGGGGTGAATATGGTCAAAATATAAAAATAATCAAACGGAAATTATCTGGAACCAATTTACATCTGAGGTTTGATGGCAGAATTAACACTTTCTCTTTCTTTTGTTCATTTGAATAGTTGGCTGCCTAAATCCCCACCTGTCCATCTTTCCTCTTTCATGGCCAAATTGGTACATGGGTTATATACACTTAACACATGTACACATGCCCAATGACATACATCTCTTGTTTCTGCATGTTCCCTGTGGTTTATTTGACCACACTGGTATCACATTACAATAATTATAAGAATTGTATTATTCTATTATCCTTCAGTTTTAGCATTTCTAGACATCAATGTAACTCATTCATTCTTCCATATGAAATTTAAATAATGTAATCCAGTTCTAGATACTATGGTTATATTAGTTTCATAAAGATTATATTACATTTTAAAATTAACTTATGGATGCTGTTATTTGAACATGCCCCAAAAAATCACAAATTAGAAACTTGATCCCCAGTGCAATGGTATTAAGAGATGGGTCCTGCCCATGGGCAGTGGTGGAACATGCCTTTGATCCCAGCACTTGGGAGACAAAGACAAGCAGATTTCTGAGATTGAGGCCAGCCTGGTCTACAAGAGATGGGTCCTAATACAGGGTTAGGACATGAAATATCCACCTTCATGAATGGATTAATGGCATTATCTGAAGAGCATGTTTGTCATAAAAGTGACTTAGGCTCTCTCTTGCCCTTCCATATTCATCCCTGGGATGATACAGTATAAAGACCATCATAGATGACAAGTACATAGGTTTTGATTTTTTCTGCCTCTAGAACTTTGTAAATCTTCCAATTTTGTTTTCTAGTTTGATTTCTGTTGCTGTGACCAACACATTCTGACCATAAGCAATAAAGAGGAGGAGGCATTTATTGGTTTTATTCTTCCAGATCACAGTATGCTGTTGAGAGATTCAAAGCAAGGACCAAGCAGGACCCTGAAGCTTGAAACTAAGGAGAATCATTGCTAGTGGGCTCACTCACTCAGGCTTATGCTTAACTAACTTGGGCTTCTCTCTTTCCTTCTCTTTTCCTTTTCCTTTTCTTTTGCTTTTCTTATTTTTAAATAAAGCCTAGGACAACCTTCCTAGAGACTGTGTCATGTCCATTGGGTTAGGTTCTCCTGTATCAACTCCAAGACAATCCCCAACAGACATCCCACAGTATGATCTAGGCAGTTTTTCAGTTGGGTTTCTCCTTTTAGATGAATCAAGTTGAAAACTAAGGGTAACCAGCACATACTCTGTTATAGCAGTAGAAGCTACATGGAGACAAGGCAGGAGAATTTGCATTTGTAATATTGAGCTTTCCAATCCTATAACATAGCATATTTCTTCTCTTTTCAAGTTTTCTAGTGTCTTCTCTGGGCTATGCACCCTTTTTCTGTTATTTTTAGTTAGCTTTCTGCCTGGTAGGAGCACTTGCTCACTATTAATGAGTCTTGGTTCTTTTTTTTCCCATCCTTTGGGAGTCCTGACCAAGGCAAATAAATAATGAAGGGATCATTTATGAGAGTTAAGGCTAGTGGTTCCTAGGTTCAATGCTATGGTCCTGCTTCATTTGAAAACTGGATCCATCACTAGTATCTTTCTCCTCCCATCCTCACTATGCATCATTTGGCAAGCTGTGTATATGATCTGTGTTATCATCTGACTCTAAGTCGATTCTGTGTCTTTCTTCTTATGACCCACAACACGTATTCAGAAATAGCTCCAGCTCAGGAGGAACCAGACTGTGCAAAGCTTCCTTCAGATTCTAGGCACTTGAGTTCATAGTCCACCAATAAACAATAGAGTACAACTTACTGATTACCTAATAAAGAGGGGAAATTGCTTTCTGAATGTGCTGTAATTGGATCATGTCTTTGCTCACACAGTATTCAATAAGCATCCGGGAGCATTTTAGTTTGTTTGTTTTTTTTTCTTCTTCTTCCCTTTTTCTTATTATTAGTGTAAGAAAGCTATAAGCCACAATTAGAATGTTAGAAATTTCCACTGCCAAGAAGAATGGCAGAACTATCAATTCAGATTCCATAATTATACAATTCTTTTGTGTGTTAGGAGGGACTCTTGGCATTCTCGCAGATACTATCTTGCATTGATTTACAAAAGAAAACTATGATCTTAGAAAACTGAAGTTAAAAAAAAAAAAGCTTATGCCCATGTATTGAAATGTTTGTGGGAGATAATTCTCACATTCAGGACACCTGAGTGGTCCTTCAGACAACCTCAGATAAGCAATAAGATGAGCTAGATTCCAGGAGGAGGTTGGTTCAAATGTGCCTCTCTGGCTTGAGAACAAGTTTTGTTGGTGTATCCCTACTCTTGCTGTGACACAGGAGCTCCTTGTCAGGTAAGCTCCAACGTCAAGGTAAAGTTGACTGCAGAAAGCTGAGCTGCTAGTGTCTTCCAGACAGGAAAACAGAAGAAATTCCCCTCATAGAATACTATATTAATGCTTCTAGCAAAGTCACAGTGGTGACAGGGGCACTGTTGCCCTCCTGTCCTTCTGTGCACACAGAAAGCATAGTACCCTTTGATATCAAGTGGATGCTGCTGTTAGCAGCATAGCCAAGTCACCTGGGCCTTACGATGCCTGGCAGAGCCAGAAGCCTGTTAGCCGTGGAATGAAGATGTCTTGTACACTAGATATTGAATGATTGTGCATTGCAAGGCATGATAGTCTCCACCACTGGGTGTAAAAACCTAATGGCTACCACACTATAACTGGCTAAGATACAGCTCTTTTGAATCTTAAAATCAGGCTTACAAAATTACCCTTACAAACATGGGTTAAATATACTTTGGAGAGAAACTCTTGTTAACTTACCAAGACTGTGTATGGGCATAAGAAAGGAAGTTAGAGCATCCCAGATTCTGAGAATGGTCCTTAGATGGAGCCTTCCTGATCTATCTTCTGTCCCTGGCTGGATCTGGTATAGGCCATTGGCATGCTCTAGCTACCTATTCTATGAGAACACTGCAGAGTGTAATGTCTCTAATTCAATACTCATGTTTGATACTGGTCAGAACTTGGAAAAGCATCCATTCCAAGCTGACTATCTAGGAGCATCCCATCACAATAATTCAGAGATGACGATGATGATGATGATGATGATGATGATGATGATGATGATGATGATGGTGATGATGATGATGATGATGATAGTAGCAGCAGCAACAGAAGCAGTATTAAATGTAGTTGGGCCATTTATTGAGTTTTTATTATGTTAGTATTGGATGCTGTACATAGTTTACTACATCAGCTCATAGTAGTTATGTGGTATTCATTTCATGTAGAATGAAAGCAGGTATCTGAGAGATCTAGTACTCCTTCTCAGGCTGCACAGTGACAATGACAGTGACAGAGAAGGAGCTCATCTTCATCCAACCAGCTTAGGAATCTGTGATACACCACTGTCCATCTACTTACTTCTATCATCCACAAATTCTAAGAAGGCAGATTGAATGTAAGGCTTTGTACAGCTAGCCACATGCTCAGACTTAGAGCTACATTCATAATGAAGAAACATATCTCTTAAAATATCACCAAATATCAAAACAATTCTACACAAGTACCCCAAAACAAGTGCCCTGTGGGTGACGAGCGATGATGTTAAAATTCTCTCCATCTCTTGGCAATCTTTTAGGTTGACACTTGGGGTTGGCATTAGAAAAGTTCTTTCTGTAGCTGATATAAAATGCCCTGTCCCAGAGAATTATAGGGATGGAAGAGACATAGACAGATCATCATTATCAGATGAGCTAACAAATATAGGGCCCAGTAGCTGAATAGTAGAATGCCTGCCTAGCGTTGGGAGGGATACAGGTTTGGTCCCCAGAAATGCAGTGATTCTAATACAGAAGCCACCAGCATTAGCCCAGCCTAGTGTTAGCTACTGGCAAAGCTGACCACAAACTTCACTCTTCCAAATTCTTGACTCTGGATAAGTTGAAAATTTTCCTAGCATATTCCTAGGATGCTCAGTGACACCCTCTAGAAGACCCTATGACTGTGGATAGCAAAAAGAAATATAGACTCCTATAGACTAACAATGAAAACATAGGTGAGACAGTATGACATAGGGAGTGGATAAAGTCCTTTTTGGCGAAGACCCTCATAGCACAGAGGATAAAAGCCGAACATGGGGTTATGTCAAACTGCCAGAAAGCTTTGCTATGAAAACAAGAGAGGAGATGTGGAAAGTACTCATCTGCTGAGCAGCTGGCCTCCAGGGTATGCCAGGAAATCAAACACTCAGTAACAAACCCCCAAATAGCACAGTTTGACAATAGACAAAAGACCGAAAGACTATGTTTCTTTAAAAAGAAGCTACACGAATGGCCAACGAGACTATGAGAAATGCTCTGCATTACTAGTCATGAGAGAAATGCAAGTGTTACTACTGAGAGTTATCATATTGGTACTCGGTCAGCTGATAACAAAAGATGATAAGTGTGGGTGAAAACAGAGAGCAAAGCAAAGCCGTGGTGAGAATTAGCTAGTTAGGAAAGCCTAATGGGAAGCAGTGTGAAAGATGTTCCAAACTTAAAACCGGGACAATCACATGACCCAGTAGTCCCACAGTGGCATACATGCAGAGGTATTCAAATTCTCTTGCAATAGCTAGGATGAGGATTCAGTAGATCATCTGCATGCAAAAAGATAAAGGAAAGATGCATATACATGGACTGGAATATTATTTCCTTATAAAAATAAATAAAAATCTTGTGTTTTATGATAATGTGGCTAGACTCAGTGGAACCTTTTCCTATATAGAAGGCCAAATAGTACATGATTTTATTCATCTGTAGAATCTGTAGGAATCATCTGGAAGAAATGGAAAGTTGAATAGTGGCTAACCAGAGGCCACAGAAGAAGGGGGCAAAGAGAAGAAGGAGGAGGAAGAGGATGAGGAAGAATAGGAACCCTGACTAAGATAAATTGGTACCAGCAGTGGGGTATTCCTGTGACAACCTGACCATGTTTTGGGGAGGACTATGGAAAGACTTTGGAACTTTGGGCTAGAAGATCCATTCATTGTTAAGAGCTCTGTGAGATGTTGTGTAGTAGCTTGGAAGATAATGTTGAGAACAATGCAGAAGATGGAGGCCTGGCTGGAGGCCTGGCTTGTCAAATTTCAGAGGGAAGATTAAAGGCTCTTATCATGACCATGTTTTGATTGTGAAGATTCTGTAGTTTTGGTTATCTGGTCATGATGTTTGTGCAGGAATAGAAACCCTGACTAAGACACTCAGTGAAAGAAGATGCACATAGCCCTGGAGAGTTTTGAAGCCTCAGGGAGTTGGGAGGTCTGGTGAGGTGGGGACATCCTCTTGGAGACAGGGGGAGGAGGAATGGAATGAGGAACTATTTGGGGGCTGATGACTAGGAATGGGATAATGACTGGACTGAAGAAAAAGAATAAAGAAATAATAATATAAAAAAGAAAAAATCATGATCCCCATTTCTCTTGACAAATTGGATCCATTGGTTTTGGACCTATTTTCTACATGAAAGTAATTAGACAGAACTCAGCAAATCTGCCACCTTCAAACATATTATTAAATACAGGCCATCTGAGTATCCCCAGAGTCCTCCTCTCTTAGCCTGGCCTGCCTCACTTGTCCATCTATGAATCCTCAAAGGGCCAGAGTTCAGAGTTGAGGAAGTCCATTAAGGGCTAAGAGTACCTTGGCAAGGAGCTGGGGCTCAGTCCTATGGTGACAGGAGACACCAGGGTTAGACACAGTGTACTGAACAACAAGAAGTGCATTTTGTTTAACAGGACTCTGAGGGCAACAAAGAGAACACACAGAAGGGACCCAAGACCAGAGGCTTTGAGACCAATGAAGACTTCTTTTGATGAAATCTAAGAAAGGATCAGGAAAGGCCTTTAAGCCATGTCAGAGGGACAGGAAAGAGATGAATCCTGGACCATTTGTAGACAGCTGAGCAAACAGTGGGGACTGAGATTCAAGTAGATCTTGAAATAATGGAAAGGTTGGGGGTGGGGTGAGGAAGAACATTAATGCCTAGCATTTTCTTTTTTCTTTTTTTTTTTTTTTT